>NC_050449.1:92069897-92337397 GCF_903995425.1 Onychomys torridus | reverse complement strand
TGGACTGAGGAAGCTATGGGTCCTGGGCCAAGAAAGCTCACAGACTGGCTCTCACATGGTATTTTCTCTTTGAGTTTGGGTAAGTCTGTTGTTTATTTTTTGGTTTTAAACTAGCCACTTAGAAGGAATACCTTGGTTGTCTGTGGTTCTCATGCTCCACCCCCCTTTGGAGCTAAGGACAGAAACCAGGGCTTTGCATTTGCTAGGCAGGCACTCTGCCACTGAGCTAATTACAATCCCAGTAATACATTTTTAAATTAGCTAGATATAACTATTTCAGAAAGCATATCAAAATATCATGTTATATATAATGAATATATACATTACTTTCCACAATCTATTTAAATTTAAAAATAAGGTTCTGGAGAGATGGCAGTGGTTAAGAGTGTATTGCTCTTGCAGAGGACCCAAGTTCAGTTCCCAGAACCCTTATTGGAAATCTCACAGCTGCCTGTAACTCCAGTTCCAGGGGGGCTCTAACACTTCTGGCTCCCTGAGCACCTGTATTACATGCACATTCTAATACACAGACACACACACACATAATTTAGAAAATTTTAAAAATTCTTTTTAAGGTTTACCAGTGCTTTCTAAGAACAGCAAGCTTTTTTTTTTTATGTTTTTTGTTTTTTGTTTTGTTTTTCAAGACAGGGTTTCTTTGTAGCTTTTGAGGCTGTCCTGGACCTCGCTTTGTAGACCAGGCTGGGCTCGAACTCACAGAGATCCGCCTGCCTCTGCCTCCGGAGTGCTGGGATTAGAGGTGTGTGCCGCCGCCGCCGCCGCCGCCGCCGCCGCCGCCGCCACCACCACCACTCCCCCCCCCCATCCCCCCCCCCCCACCCCACCCCCCGACAGCAAGCATTCTTAACTGCTGAACCATTTCTCCAGCCCATAAAAACATATATCTTTAAATTTAAGAATAAATAAAACAAAGTCCCATGAGAAACAAAAACCAAAGATTTTAATACATGAACATAGAATCATTTCCATGATATATATCCTAGCAGGGGAAAGTATTACAATGACAAGAATGTATGGATTACTGCTCCTCAGGTTTAAGGGATTTCATATACTGATAGATGGTTGGCCATCTATCACTGGATTCCATCAAGAGCAGCTGAGGCATAGAAGTTCAAAAATAATAAATGAATGAATGAATGAATAAATAAATAAATAAATAAATAAATAAATAAATAGGGGCTGGAGAGATGGCTCAGAGGTTAAGAACACCGACTGCTCTTCCAAAGGTCATGAATAAACAAACAAACAAACAAACAAACAAATACATAAATAAATGAATGAATGAATGAATGAATAAATAAACGAATGAATGAATGAATGAATGAATGAATAAATAAATAAATAAATAAATAAATAGATAAATAGATAAATAAATAAATAAATAAATAAATAAATAAATAAATAAATAAATAAATAAATAGGGCAGAAGCAGGAGCCAGAGGCTTGCCCCTGAGAGCAGAGATACCATTACAGATTTCAGAGTGGAACATAAACAGAAGCTAAGGTTGGAACATAGTAGCTCCCCCTAGTGGAAGTGCAGGGACACGCACAAGAACCCCCTTCGTGATCTCTTGACAGTGGTTTTGACTTTGATAATCTTCCCTCTGGACTTTGAATTAACTTTTTCTGTGAAGACATTGTGTCCCGTGGTCAGTTTGATCCCAAGTAGGGAGGGTCAAGTCCTGGGAACCCTCACCTTCACCCCTCCGACTCCTCTACCCTATCCCCACCCATGTCCCCACCATCCTAGGGATTTGTTCCTCAGTGATCGAGGATTCACCTGACATGCAAGTCCTGGGTTTGCAGAAACAGCAGGGCCTGGTGGCACACACTGTAATCCCAGTGCTTGGAAAGCTAAGGCAGGAAGATTTCAAGTTCAAGGCCAGCCTGGGCTACTTAGTGAAAAAAAGTGGGTGGTAGACAGAGTGGACCTTGGTCTATTTACCTAGAGTCTGCAATTGTGATAGCTAGCCTCTCATGCAGAAAATTTTAAAGTTGCTTTTTAAGATTTATTTTTAGTTTTTGTGTATGAGTTTTGTCTGTATGGTGCACATGTATGTATGAATATATGTATGTGAGTCTGATGCCCTTGGAGGCAGAGAAGGGAGTTAGATACTCAGCAACTTTATATATGGTTGTGAGCCACCATGTGGGTGCTGGGAATCAAACCTTGGACCTCTGCCAGAATAGCAAGAGCTCATGACCACAGAGCCACCTCTCCAGCCCCATCATGCAGTATTTTAAAATGGCTTGGTAACAAAGCAAAAACCAATTTGTTTATAAAACTAGCTTATTTCCTAGAATTAAATTTGACATTTTAGCCAGGCAGTGGAGGCACACACCCTTAAGCCCAGCGCTCAGGAGGCAGATGCAGGCAGAAGGACCTCTATTAGTTCAAGGCCAGCCTGGACTACGGAGTGAGTTCCATGTCAGTCAAGGCTAATAGAAAAATCCTGTCTTAAAAAAAAAATCCTTTTTGACATTTTGATAATATAGACTATCAAGAATTGAAGTCCAATAATATGATTTAAACTATATTTGCTTTGTTGTTTAGAATGGTAACAGCTTTATCCCTAGGCATATGACCACAGAATTGCAATGATCTGGAGCAAAGTATATTTCTGGGTTCTTTCCTCACTATAACTTTTGGAGATTTCTTATTATTTATCTGTATTATTGATACTGATTTGCACTTTATTATTATCATTATTACTATTATCTGAGACAAGGTCTCATGTATCCCAGAATTCCTGATCCTCCTGCCTCCACCTGCCAAGTGCTGAGGTTACAGGTATACAGTACCATGCCCAACGTATGTGATGTTAGGGATTGGATGCCACCCCCACCCCAGCCTTCATCCCTCCCGCTTTGTGCAGGTCAGGCAAGTGCTCTACTAAGCAGCATCCCCAGCCTACATCACTTTATCTTACTATCCTGGGGTATAGTGATGCTTATATTGACTTTAGTCTAGAGTTTGTGTTTTCTACCTAAACTACCAGGCCATCCATATGCGGAGCAACTGATTGCCCTCAGTATTTTCTCTTGTCTGATTTGTTTGGTTCTTTCCAAGACAATGTAGACTGCAGAAGAGGCAGTAGCTGTCCCTGTCTTTGATAAATGCTTACTCTTTCCAAAGTAAGCTGGATGATAGATTTTCATTTTTTACTCTACCAGAAATCAGGGCTCCATTTTGTCAAAGGCCCTTTCCTCATCTATGAAAATCATCATGGTTTGTTCTTAGACCTATTACCTCTATTGTATCAATAGGCTTCATAGTGTTGAACCACCTCAACTGTACAAATGGCTCATGCCAAGTCATCCTTAAATGTGTTTTTAAAAAAATATTTTATGTGTACATGCATATTTGTTTGAATGTATATCTGTGCCATGTGTTAATGATACCCAAGTGGGGCAGAAGTGGGTATCAAATTCCCTGGAACTGGAATTACAGACAGTTGTGAGCTTCCATGTAGATGCTAATAATCGAACCCAGGTCCTCTGGAAGAGCAGCCAATGCTCTTAACTGCTGAGCCATCGTCTCACCAGCCCCCAGGTCTGCTGACATTTTGTGAGGTTGTTTCTTTTCCACCTTGTCTATTTTGGATTTGGCATCAGCATTACACTTGCTTCGTAAGAAGAACCTGTTCTTTTTCTATATTTGAAGCAGTTTGTTTAACGGGAGAGATTAGCAGGCTCTACACATTTTCCGGAGGAGACTGGATTATGCTGCTACAGGGCTTGTACTCATTACAGAGAAAATCTCCATGTACACATCATAAACAGCTCACTGCTGGCTGGCTCATTGAGTTAAACCTCAAGCCCAGGTGGCACTCGGAGGAACACAGGATACCACCTGTGGACACTAACCACTCAGTGTCCTTGGGAGTGTCCAAACATAGGTGTTCCAGAGACAATAGCAAGTCTGTACAGTTAATGAGACCCCAGCACCACAAATGTCAGGGACAGGACTGACCATCTGACCACAAGAGAGGGGCTAAGCTCTGGACCCTTTGCCTCTCCTTACATAGCCTGCTGGCTGGAAGTGCGATACAACGTGGTTCAGTCTTCCTAGGGCACAGTCTTCAGATTGCCCACCACCTGACTAGAACATAACTAAATTCAATTTGCCTCTGCCCATTGGCCTTTGTGGTAACAGGCAGGACAAGCTGTCATTTGGGTTACAAAGCCACCAGGTACTTTATGGGAATCATTTTCTGGTAACTTTCGTATTTACTCCATTTCAACTACAATTGACGTCAATAAATCCTATATTCCTAAGAAGTTCTAACCATACAATCTACCAAGCTTAGACAATGTTATAAGAATAATATTTTTGTGGGTTGGGGATTTAGCTCAGTGGTAGAGTACTTGCCTAGCAAGCACAAGGCCCTAGGTTCAATCCTCAGCTCAAAAAAAAAAAAAAAAGAATATTTTTGTATTTGCATACTTACAATTTTTTTGAGACAGTCTCTTTACTTAGCCCTGGCTAATCTGGAACTTGTTTGAGACCTGCACAGCCTGTATTGTATTCTTTCACAATTGGGGAAAACTAGAGCATTTGTTTGTTTTTTAGAATCAACATCTACTAATTCTGGCATTTTGTCTTATATGTAACTATTTTCTGCTTTAAGAATTTTCAGGAGCTAGGTCATGTTGGCATGGGCCTTTAATCCCAGCACTCTGTGGCAGAGGCAGGTGGATCTCCAAGTTTGAGCCCAGCCTGGTCTACAAAGTGAGTTCCAGGACAGCCAAGTAAAACTCTGTCTCTAATAACCAAAAAGAAAAAGAAAAAAAATTCGGGGTAGTTTAATACTATAAATTGCCTCAGGCATATGTGTGTTCTTTTTCTTGTTAGAAAAACTTTTCTGGAGAAAACCATGATCTGAATTTGTGGAATTCAAACTAGTGGGGAAGATTCAGTTTCAAATATCTTATGTAAATAAGAAAATAATCTTTTAAATGAAAAAAATGGAAGTGAACAAACATAAAAGCCTCAGAGTCCCAAAGCTTTGACATCAAATGCTGACAGAATAGAAACGCACCACTCCTGGATTTCCCTAAACTAATGCCTGGATTTGGATTGCAGTGGGATGCAGAGGCCCTCGGATCCATGATTCTGTTCCCAAGTGCAAAGACAAGCTCCTCAGGCAGCCCAGGTGTGGTAATTAGAGACAGGGGTGGAGATGTTTGACGTGGGCATCTAATAGTACTTTACTCCTGGTAACCTGTCATGCAGCAAGAGCCAGCAGTCAGACAATCTTGTTGGTAATTAATGCTAAACGGCACTGGGCCAAGATAACGTTTAATATAGCTACCACAGTTACAAAAAAATTTAGGCTAAAATATAATACGCAAGCGCCAACAGGATATTAATTTCAGCAATCAAGTGACACTTTATGCACCCAAACATTTACAAAACTCATCTTAGTTTATCTCCGTAGTCCCTTCTTAGAGAAGAGTGTTTCTCGAAGCTCAAATGCAGTAAGTGCTGACAGAAATGGAAGTGAGTGTCTTCAAAAACTGGTCATCAACCAAATTTCATATGAAATTTTAATACGTTTATATCTGAAACATACACCTAAAAACAAAGTTGATAGAGAACTGAAATTTCATCATTTCATTATTACAAAGTCCAGTAATAAATCAAAAATTCAACCCTAAAAACAGGGTCTTGAAATCACCTACTACAGACATCACTAAGACTAGTCCTTGTCTTCATTGTTATCATCATCATCGTCTGCTGCTGCAGCATAAATGGCTTGATTCCTCCTCTTAATTTTCTTTCTTTGCTCAGGCTCATGTTCATTACTCAGCCTCTTCAGTGGAAACTCTGTTAAGTCCTTTTCATCCCCAGACTGCACAGTCTCACCAGGTTTCCCCTCCCTACCCGTCGGAGAATGGGACGGATCATCAGAAGACACAAACATGGAGCTTGGCAAGTTCCTGACGTCGGAAAAGCTTGTGGAGAAGTCGGAAGCTTGATCGGAGGAAGGTTCTACAGAAGGCGTATTCATGTCACTGCAAACACTTACAACTCCCTCCTCCTCCTCTTCATCCAGCATGATTTCATCTGGATTAATGGAGGACACGGCAGAGGTATCCGTGTTGTATTCACTCCGGTCTTCTTCAGAGTCATCGGTCCCCAGATCACCCTGCTCTTCATATTCACCAAACAGATAAGGCTTGTTCTTGACCTTCTGAAGCATGATGTTAATGTCTGTGATACCAAGCTGGGCACAGAATTCAGTAGTCTGCGGACTGATCCTGTGAACCAGCTGCACTTGTGTCTGTGGCTTACTAGGGTCATAACAAGCAGCTGTCATGCTGAAGTTACAGGGAACTTTGGGGTCATGGTTCAACTTTTCCATTACTTCTTTCATAGCTTCTTCCGTTGCGCTATAATCCCATCTGTAACAATCAGAGCGATTGGTTTGTACATGTTATCACCTTCAAACTGTTAGTAAAAACCCTAAGTATGGACTCCAGTCATAAGGATTAAAAAAGAAACTTTAAAAATTCTACACAAGAGCTGCAGAGATGGCTCAGTGGTTAAGAACACTAGCCACTCTCTCAGGATCTGAGTTTAATTCCCAGAACTCACATGGCAGCTCATAGCCATTTGTAACTCCAGTTTCAAGAGATCTGACTCCCTCTTCTGGCTTCCATAGGTACCAGGCATACACATGGTGCCTAGCCATTCATGCAGGGTGGTTATCCATATACATAAAAATTAAAAATTAAAAAACCTATATGGTAAAATTATAATCAACTTAGCAAAGAATCTTTAGAAATAAAAAACAATTCTAAGAAAAAATTTTTACTCATCCCTCAAAACAAATACGTGTATGTGAACTAAGCCTTCACCATGCCATAGTCTGAAGCATGCTTATACATTCATAAACTTAACTTGGGTTGACGCTTAACAGACCCTTTCTTTTGTCAGCCTCAGATAAAAACTTGTAGCTTTCTCCACTATTAGTCAACTTTGAGTACAAAGTTGGGGTCTCGTGGCCAGTGCCTGCTGGGGCTAATGGGTGTAAGTCCCCCAGGCAGGCCCAAATTAGAGACAACAGGCAACTACTTATACCTCACAAATGTGTCAGGACATCAAGCAAGCACTTGCCAGGAGGCTCCCCACATGCTCAGATCCCAAAACCACACTGTCACCTCACCCCATCTTTTCTGCAGACAAAGCAAACTCTCCAGGGACCAGAATACAACACAGATCAGAGACAAAACTGGACACAGTGCAGAGGACAAGTTTGGAAGTGAGCAAAACTACCTGGTATGCAGACCATTATTTTCAGGCATATTCCATAGGTTCCGGGTCACATTGATCAGGTCATCAGTGGCCCTGAGAACAGTAAGCCATTCAACGTCATACTCTAAGTACTCAGGAGCACTGGGGTCATGTTCTACTTCTAACACCTATAGGACGAAAACGGAAATTTTAGGTAATTTATTTATGTTAACACTCTAATAATTTTAAATCTAGTTCATTTAAAATGTTAACATAAACAACGCCAAAAAATTCTCAGAAAACATAAATTATAAATAGTACAAATAAATTATGAAGTAAAAACTATTTCTTTAAAATCACTGGGAGAGTAAAACTTTTGTAAAATTACTCATTTTCTTATTACCTGAAGAAAGTCTCTGTGTGGTAAGCATTTGTCCAAAGCTAAAAACTTGGTGGCTTTGCCTGCTTGTTCTTTATCTGTGGCCTAGATGACACAAACCATGATTTAAGAATATTAAAACATCATAAGCAATTCATATATTGAATAGAGCAGCAACAACATTTCTTATGTGCTCCCAATTCTGTGTCAAAAGAATGACTACCAAAAAGAAAAAAGAGAGAGAAAAAGATCAGAAAAAGACAGACAGACAAGAAAAAGGGAAAAGTCTACACCAAGTTGGACAGTGGAGCACAAAGCACTTCACCACTATCAGCTGCCTTTCCCCCAAAACTCAAGACAAATACAACAACAATGATGCCAAATACCAACGTGTGGTACATGAGTGACTCATAAAAACAAACGAGTGAAAGAAACTAGCTGCTAAAAACCTGAACTCTTTTTACATGAATTATTCAGAAGAGACAACTGAAATCAGTGGTTGTCTACAACTACGGATGCAAAGCTGATTACAGATAGACACAAAAGATTCTGGGGAAAAAGATGGACAAGTTGTAAGACTGCTCTGTGAACCAGGTGATGCATGCCTTTAATCTCAGCACTTGGGAGGCACAGGCAGGTGGATTTCTATGAGTTCCAGGACAGCCAGGGATTCACAGAGAAACCCTGTCTCAATAAAACAAACCAACAAACTGGACTATGATATTCATATAACTCTAGACAATTACTTAAAAATCAGTGAATTAGCCAGGCAGTGGTGGTGCACGCCTTTAATCCCAGCACTCGGGAGGCAGAGCCAGCACTTTGAGTTCAAGGCCAGCCTGGTCTACAGAATGAGATCCAGAATAGACACCAAAACTACACAGAGAAACCCTGTCTCGAAAAACAACAACAACAAAAAAAATCAATGAATTACATATTTAAGATGTGTTAATCTTGATATGTAAATTATATCCCATAAAACTATTTTTTTCCACTGGGCGGTGATGGGGCACACCTTTAATCCCAGCACTTTGGAGGCAGAGGTAAGCGATCTCTGTAAATTCAAGGCCAGTCTGGTCTACAGAGTGAGTTCCATGACAGCCAAGGCTACACAGAGAAACCTTGTCTTAAAAACAAAACAAAACAACCAACAAAAAACCCAAAAAACAAAAAACAAAACTAAACCAAAAAGAAAACAGCTCAAGAGTCAGTTGGACATGGTAACACAAGTCCCTAATCCCAGCACTCAGAAGGCAGAGGCAGCCAGATCTGGATTCAAGGCCAGCCTGATCTACATAAGGAGATCTCCACTGTCTCTTAAGCAAAAGAAAGTATTGGGATGTAGAAAGGCATGCTTGGATGTCAAGCAAGCACAGTCACTGAGTGGCCACAGATAAGTGAAAGTGTAACTTCCGCCCCTCTGGAGTAAGACCACAGCTGAAAGTGCTTTGGGAGTACTTTCAGATACAAACTATCTCAGAAGTGTTGTTAAAGTAGGAAAGTAGTTAGGGAAGCATTACACATGACATTTCTTTCTACAAAGTGCTCATTAATGCATTAAAGACTGAGAAATTCTATAAGACTTCAAGAAATCTCCCTGAATTTTCTAAATGGTTTCCTAACCCCTCCAAAAAAAAAAAAAAAAAAAAACCGTGGGTAGTCATCCTGTACTCCCTCCTTCTCACCAAATGCTTACTGCTCTGCCTCCAAAGACTCTCTACAGTCTGCTTTATTCTCTGTGCTCCTTGCCCTTTGCTCTGCAGCACCCTCTCTCTGTAGACATCACTCCATTCCACACACAAACCTGCCCATTAGTCTTTCTAGAATAACCACCTGGTTCCCCTGGTCTCCATCTTTCCCATCACCTTCCAGTTAACACCCAAATCTTGCTTTCTCATCAAGTACTCCACTGGGGAGCCACCTAGGAAATGCAGGTTAACAGCTGGAAACTTCTGCAAGTCTTCTGGAGACCTTCTCAGAGCTCTAATGCCCCAATGAGCACTGTCTTTCTGGAAGGGCTGGGACACACAGTGCTTCCCCAAGTACTGGACCGAACCCTCCCCTACATTACAAGTATAAGGTTTCTGAAACAGTTTTATTTGAGAATATTCCCAAGGCCCTTTCTGATGTGGACTCACTCTAGAAGGAGTAAGTGCCCAAGCTCTACCCAGAAAGCAGTTCTGTCTCTGTTCTGTCTACATCTGCCTCTGCACCTCAGGGATAGGAGCTAGTACCAAGTGCACTGTGCACTCAGACCTATAAGTCTTCAAGCATTGGTCCCTCTACTACAACACTCATAGACTCTGTCCTCCTGACACCTCCAGATGCAGCTCAGACATGCAGTCCTTTGGAAACTGTCCTCTCCATCAGTGGACCAATCTGAGCCCACCAGTCAGCCTGGGTCCCTCCAACACCTCAGCCCTTTCCTACCACACTCACCTTGCTCTGTAATTGCTTGCTCATTTCTTTCCCACACTGAGTACTGAGTAAGGAACTCCTAAGAGGAGAGTTGTGTTTCCGTCTCTGCCTTTTTTTTTTTTTTTTTTTTTTGAGATAGGGTTTCTCTGTGTAGTTTTGGTGCCTGTCCTGGACCTCCCTCTGTAGACCAGACTGGCCTCGAACTCACAGAGATCCGCCTGACTCTGCCTCCCAAGTTCTGGGACTAAATGCAAGCGCCACCACCGCATGGCCCGTCTCTGGCTTTACCACTGTACCCATGGTGCCTAGTTCATGGATGTTCAGTGTTTATTAAAGATAAGGACCTGTCCTACCTGATGCTGCATCAAGGCTGCAAATTTCACATGAAGGTGTGCAGAAAACCAGTATGCAGGCTTTAGGTGCTCTAACAGCTCCGAGGCAGCAGGACTCCCTAGCGTGTTATTTTCCACTTCTTGACGGAAAAAAGATTTGGTCTTAAGAAGCTGCTTCTTATTTCCATAATGATATATACTTCTTGGCCAGTCATGAGATAAGAATATATCTACAGGCTGCTTCAACTTGAAGAACAGAAGAACAAAAAGAAAATTCTTAAAAACAGACTAACAGGGGTTGGAGAAGGTGGCTCAATGGTTAAGAGAACTGACTGCTCTTCCAGAGGACCCAGGTTTAATTCCTGGTCCTGGTTCCTGGATCAATTTGTTTGACCCGACACCCTCACACAAAATATATACAGGCAAAAACCAGTGCACATTAAATAAATAAATAAATCTTTTTAAAAAAAGAAAAAAAATAGACTAACCAAAACTAATCCCTCCCACTCTACACCACATGCACCCACTATTATAGACTGATAATCTAGCTGTCTGTGTTAATTCACCTAGTAAAGAAATTTTGAACAACTAGAGGACACAGATTTAATAAGATTTCAATGTAATACAGTAAACCCAAAAACTTAACAGGAAAAAACTAGGAGATGGGAATGTAAATGGGTGGTAGAGTACTTGCATGGTCAACCTTCGGTACAGACTTCTGCACTACCAACAATTTTTTCCCCTAACGTAGTCACATAGTACCAACTACAAATTCTCCCTTTGCTACATACATTAATATCTAGAGAAAAAACCAAATATGTTCTATACTTTACTTCCTCTTTAGCACTATCAAGTAATATGAAACATGTACTTGGGAAACTAAACTGAAACAATTACTATTTAAAACAATATATAATGTAGGTCGGACAAGTCACTGGATGGACCATCGGAACTGAAGAGAGGCGATGGCTCCCAACTAGAGAAGTGGTGGTCGGATAGCAGCATCCAGTTGGGTCTTAAGGGGTAAAAACATCCAAAAGAAAAGAACCACCAGATCGTAGGAAAGGCCTGTGAGCACACCACGCACTGCAGCTCTAGGGGCAACACAGGACATGAGTACTAAGACAGGGAGGTCCTGGGCAGGGTTTTTGTCAGGCTAGACCTTGATTTAGTATTCTTAACTAGGGAAGGCAGACTGAGAGCTACCTTCCCAAACTTGAACGAGATTGTATAAAATACTATGTAAAAACAGCTCAGCCCCGTATCACCCCTGTGGTGGGTTCTTAACAACTAAAGTTTCATTCACCAGTTAAGTCAGTATTGTGAGACCATCTTCACAGTATCCTCTATCCTTCTCATATCCTTGATCATCTTTCCCGTTAGTTGTTTTCTATTATAGATTGTTATTTAGTTATTTTTATCAAATACTAAAATTTAGTAATATAAAATTTTCACTTTTGAGATAAGATTCTACTTTGTAGCCCAGGCTAACCTCAACTTCATAATCTTCTTGCTTCAGCCTACTAAATGATGGGATTAGGTTTATACCATCACACTCAGCTAAAATATTTGAAAATATTATTTTATTTTAGCACATACACTTTATTCTTAACCTAAGTATAATATGTGAAACCATAAATTAAATGTTTTATAACTGCATGTTAAAATAAACTTTTAACTATTAAAAATTAAAATTTGTTCACCTGTGAACCTCCTAAAGACTATTCAAACTCTGAATTTTAGAAATACTGATTGCTATTCTCAAATGTTGCAAGCCAATATGATCAAACACGTTTTAGTACAAAATTTATTTCAAGTCTACTGTTATGTACTTCTCACACACCTGTTTTAGCTTGTAGACCTCTATATTCCTCACATGATATATACTCCTTATGGTAGATGAATCATAAGGGGGGCGCTCAAAGTGACCTGAAATTGAAGAGAAATAAACTGTATTACCAAAACTGTCTTTCCAAAAGTGGTTCCAAATTTACATTCACATGGACCAGTAACAAAGAGCCCATCTTTGTAGTCCATGCCAACTATTTAACACCAAGGAGCAGAGGGGTAAGGGAACAGACTTGCAATTAACAGTTACAATTAAATGTGTTTTAGTTGCCAATTTAATTCATAAAATTTGTGCAATATGTATGAATCTAAGCCACTGCTCTAACTAAAAACCAGTTAGATACAGTGGTGTGTCTACACAATGAAACTATCCACAAATGAACAGATTACAGATACAAGTAAAGACATGGATTTCAAAAACATGTTAAACCTGGAACCAACCCAGGCCCTCTATGTATGACAGTTGTATGGCTTGGTCTATTTGTAGGTGGGAGGGCCTGTCCCTAACGCTGGAGCTGGCTTTTGGGAACCTATTTCCCATACTGGATTGCCTCTCCCAGCCTTAATACAAAGGGAGGAGCTTAGTCCTGCCTCAACTTGATATGCTATGCTTTGTGGACACCCATGGGAGGCCAACCGAGTTCTGAACAGAAACCGAAGAGGTGTGGACTGGTGGGGGAAGGGGAAGGGGGAGAGGAGGAGAGGAGGGAGAGGAAACTGTGGTCAGATGTAAAAGAAATGAAAAAATTCATTGGGTACACCTTGCAGCACAGGTTGATTGAAGAAAGGAGACACTCCAAGATGAAATTTTAAGGCCTATGCGGCAGCAGGAAGATCCACCTTCTCTGATGAACTGAACCCCGAACAGCCGTACAAAGATGTACTTATTGATTGTTACACAAAGCATTTCTTCATACCAACGTCCCTAATCTAATTACATGTCCTACTAAAGGAGAGCATCACATGCCCCCGTGACTCTAGTCCTTTATTATGTATCATTTGCAATACACAATAAGACAAGAGTCTCAGGTGTGCCTGAGGCATCTTGTGACCAAAATCTTGGGATGGCTGCAATGACCCTTCATTTTCCACAAGGATTCTTCAAGGTTAAAGTACTTCTAAAAAACAGCTATTCATTCTAATATCTACCCCAAATACAGTGACTCTGCTAAATTCCTACAACAAAAATTAATAATAATAATAATAGAACCACATTAAACCAGGAAGCAAGCTGCAAAAGATGCAAGTAAAATACACTGTTCAACACATTACAACAGGAGTCCTGCATATTCAGCAGTGAGATGAACTAATCAAGTCAGTGATAGACACTCAATTGGAAACCGCAATCCCCTGTCTATTGGGAAGAAGAGGAACAGGATAGTCAGGTCAACAGTGAACTTCAGTTATACCTATACTGTTATATTTCCTAAAAATCAAATTAAAATTGACACTGAATTGATAAAACTAGATCATGAACACATAGATACGCTATATAGTATCTACATTTTCATGTGCATAAAATACTTACAATAAAAAATTAAGAATAGTATCACATATACAAGAAATTTGATGGGTAAGTCAAACTATAAATTTTGCTCATTTTACTCTAGGGCATGCAAGCTCTAAAATATAAAAGTTATTCACTCAAAACAATACCTTTTCGATAGTCATGAGATTTAAAGATGCCAGAGATTCCACCAATCCTTATACCTCGGTATTTTACTACACCAGCCAAACCTGAAAAATTATGCAATTCAGTAAAATGTTATAGGTAGAAGGAATCTACTAAGAGAATAAGCCATGTAGAAGCCTGGAATTCTATATAGTCTGAGAGGGCTGAGGAGCCAGATCAGAGCCATGACAGGTTTCTAACAACCCTGCCAGAGACCAGGCCTTAGTTTCTGTTTACTGGAACTGGCTGGAGCTGAGCAAGCAGTTCTCAAGAAGATCACAACTTAGGGGCAACCAATCAGCAGGTGCCCCCCAGCCTTCTGTCAGCTCAGTAGGGCCCCACCCTCACTCCCCCACCCTCACCCTCACCCCCACCTTTCCCACCCTCACTCCCACCCCGTAAGTGAAAGATAGCTTTCCCTACCCTGCAGCTGGAAGGTCTCTAACCACTAGAGCCTCCCACCAATCAGCCCCCAGACTAATCTTTTCTCCACCAATCAGCACCAGATTAATCCCTCCTCCCTAGAATTCCCCTAACTCTGTTTAAAAGGAGCTTCTGACCGCCTTTCAGGGTCGCTATTTGCCACCCCAACATGTTGGAAATAATAAGTGCTCTTGCTGATTATATACGTGACTGATGGTTTTCTTAGGGGCTTCTCTCAGACCCTAACAAGTCCTCATATTATTTGAAAATATTTGTCATAATAAGGTTACTACTCTTCATATACCGTTAATATGCTGATGATACACAAGGCAGAGAAAGCCTGGAATCAATCAGCCAGGAGACTGAGTGGATTCGAAAGGATAAATGAGGTCGGATGTTAAAATCAAACAGAAACACACAGTGGCACCCAGCTGAACATGACATGGGTGGCAGGAATTGGAGGGAGGAAGAAACATGTACTGTGCTGGAATGACACAGTAGGAATCAATCAACAGGAACAATGTATAAAGAACATGCAGTTTCTACATTTCAGTTTTGACTCCTCTGACAATTTCACCTTTTCTTTTTGTTTGTTTGTTTGAGACAGGTCTCACTATGCTGCTGTAGGTGGCCTGGAATTCACTATGTATGTAGACCAGGCTAGCCTCAAACTCCTAGAGATCTACCTGTTTCTACCTCCAAGAGCTGGGATTAAAGGCATGTGCCACCATGCCCTGCCCAACTTCAACTTTTCATAACACTGAGGCTGTTGAAAGATGATAAATCAGTAATGAAACAGAGAAACAAAATTCCTGAAGTTATGGAAAAGCCTGAAAATTACTCTAGAAACAATCTACATTTAAGTAAAGAAATGAAAGGGTTGCAAACATTAAAAGATGGAAAATGCACAGAATAAAAGGAACATTCCAAATAATATAAGGAAGCCAACCAGCCAAATCCAGAATGCAGGAAATGCTACAAGACAATCTTTCACTTTCTACGACAAATAAACTACATGGAAAAAAAAGAGAGAAGAGGACCCACTGGAGGTCAAGAGAGAGTCCTGAAGACCAAATGTTTGCATTCTACCTGAGCAAATCACTTGTAGAGCTGGTAACTTAGACATACAGAGAAACAAGAGTAGGAACAAGGCAAAAAACAATAATGAATAACTTACTTTTAGTTAGGTATAAAGTGGTACTACGTGTGTTTAAAAAAAAATCACTCAAAAATCATGCACTCAAAGATATACAAATGAAATAATCTAGTGGGTAGGATTTTGCTATAGTCCAGTCATCTCCCACAGGAAAATTTTAAACAATACTAAATATTTAAATATGGGGTATAACAGAGTAATAGTTGTTGAAGTTAACAAGCAGAGAAATTTACTCTACCACTTGGTATAGTATGTTCCTGTATGTTTAACATTTTCCATTATAAAATAAGAAAAAATAGACTACAATTAGCAAAAATTTTGTAATCGTACTATTATTTAAACCATCAGAAGGAGGAGGGATGGATGTTCATGACTGGCCATTGAGTAACTGTTTTAACTCAGTTCTCATGATTATTTAAGTTAACAGCATCCCCCAACACCATATGTCCTCTAGATACTTCCCAATCGGTACAAATCCGACAAGTCAAAAAGTGTACTTAAACACATACCTAAATAGTAAATATTTGGTGCTACCCAGCCACCATAGGGTAACTCTTGCAAATGGTTTGAGGCTTCATGGTTTCCTCCAATGAAGATGGTGAGAACTGGAGCCTTTTTCTCTCCAGAGTAATATCTACAAGACAAGGGTCAAGTTGTCAGGAGTCAAATTACCCATAGCAGAAAAAGCAATAGAGGGTCAGAAGGAAAAGGCCGAGCTCAAAAACGGCCAAACGTCCCCCAATATCTATTCATCCCTGTCCTTATGAATGAATGAAATCTTGAGCTCAAGCCAGTAGACATTCACTGAAGTCAACAACTTTGTTAAGTTCACGGCTATCGTCTGGGCTTCTAGAACCCAGACTAGCATACAGCAGGTCCAGTAAAAACTGGATCACTAAATTAACTAATCCTAGAATTCTAGCAATTGCAAAGTAGGTATCTAAAACTGCTGGCGTCTCCCCGATTCCTGGGAAGAAGGGGCGGGCAGATGTCTACAGAAAGGAGTACAGGGCTATTTCCTAAGCGCCAGGTCCTCCGGACTGGGGTCAGAGGCAGGAGGAACCTCACGCAAGGCCGCCCCTGCTGGCCGTCCAGGGTGCGCTCCGAGGGCTCCGAGGCCCGGCCGTGCGCCCCTCACCTGTAGAAGGTCTGCATGTGGCGGTACTTGGGCGGCACGGCCATGCAGCGCAGGTCGGCCTCGTTGCGCACCGCCTGGAAGTCGCCGCAGCACAGAAGGAGATCCACCGGTCCCGGGCCGCGCTGCTCCGCCAGCGCCAGAGTCTCGTAAATCTTGTCCAGCTCGCCATGGCAGCAGCCGGCCACAGCCACCCGCATCCTGCAGACCGGCCGCGGAACTCTACCGCAACGCCCTCGATCACCAGCAGCACGGACCGCACAGCCGAGTGCACCACACAGGTCCCCGCCCGGCTCCCGCCAACATTAACAGAGCCGCGGCGAATTTAGATTCGTTTGTGTAACTTCCGACTTCCAAGTCTCGCGAGAGACTGAGCGGGAAAGGTACTGCCCACACAAGGAAGAAACTTTATGCTTGTCTAATATGGGCGTTGTCTTGCCTTCCTGGATCCTTGAATCCTTGTAATCTGATCGTTTTGATAGTTTAAAACTAGAAAAGAAAATAAAATCTCCAGAAATTCTCCCAGCAAAGATAATCGCTTTAAAAATAAATTAGAAAGTAAAAAGAATTTTTTTTCGTGATGACATTAAATTTTTTTAAATGCAATTTTGAAACAGTGATTATTTTATAACTATGTCCCTTGAGAATTTCTAAAATTATTTTTTTACTAAGGGGAATGGGTGTTTTCCTACCAAATTGTTGTTTATCCTATAATGCAAGATGAATGAAAGGAACTGAGTATGTTGAAAACTTCTGGAGAGAAAAGGTGGCGATGAATCACTGAAGAATGAATGGCAAAGAAGGAACCAGGAAAGAAAACAACTGAAATTTAATCAAGAAAAGAAGATCTAATCAAGGTGACACAGAGAATTACACATTTAAAGAACTGAAAAACTTATTCAAGAAAAGAAGATCTAATCAAGGTGATCCAGAGAAGTACACACATTTAAAGAGCTGAAAAAAACGTAGTCAAGAAAAGACAAGCTAGGTCAGGGTGTGGTGGCCCACACCTTTAATCTTAGCACTACAGAAGCAGAGGCAGGCAGATCTCTGTAAATTCGTGGCCAGCCTGGTCTACAAAGTGAATTCCAGGACAGCTAGGGCTGTTACATAGAGAAACCCTGTCTCATAAAAACAACAACAACCACACACAGAGAAACTGTCTCGAAAAAGAAAGAAAAGACAATCTTATCAAGGTTATACGGAGGTTTAGAAATAAATCTATCCCTACTCCTTTTTTCTTCTTGTGTATACTCTGTTTGTGGCAGTGTCTTTCCATGTATCCCTGGGGGGACTGGAACTATGTAGAACTATCCTGGACCTGCCAGAAATCTGTTTGCCTCTGCAAGTTGCTCACATCTGGGATTAAAAGTGTATGCAATCAATAGTGGCTGTCTGCTCATTTTTACAAAAAGCAGAGAGACAATGTCCTAGGAACAGAGACAGCAAAATTAGTTCTAAATAAAGCAAGATATGTAAGCAGGCTGAGGATAATTGAAAGATTCTGGAATGATGTCAAAGACTAAATATAAGGAAGCCAGAGAGGCACTGCTGGTTAGAAGTGGGTTGTTTTGTTTTGTTTTTGTTTTTGTTTTTTTTTATTCCCCACCCTGGCATTGGGTAGATCTCTAAATAAATTAGGATGCCACCTTGTGGGAAAGGGGATGGGAATGTCAGGAAGAGTGGTGAGACACTGTTATTGGAATTCTTTCTCTAGGCAAGGCCAATAAATAGTAAGCTCCCACATGCCAAAGAATCACTGGGCAGCACCAAGGCTATGGCTTTGTTAAATCCCCCCCCTCCCAAACTCTCCTGTAGCAGCTCTTGCTGTCCTAGAACTTGATTTGTAGACCAGGCTGGCCTCAAACTCACAGAGATCCTTGTTGTAGAATATTTTTTTAAGGTGTGTTACTTTTATTTATGTTGCATTTGTTTAACTCTGTGAAACTGTGTTACTGTACCTGTGTAAAAAACCTGATGGTCTAATAAAGAGCTGAACGGCCAATAATGAGGCAGGAGAGAGAAACACATGGGGCTGGCAGGCAGAGAGGATAAATAGGAGAAATCTGGAAGGAGGAAGAAAAAGAAGTAGCCAGAAAAGGAGGAAGACTCCGGGGCCACCCACCCAGTTATACAGCAAGCCACAGAATAAGAGTAAGATTTACAGAAGTAAGAAAAGGAAAAAGTCTAGAGGCAAAAGGTAGACAGGATAATATAAGTTAAGGAAAGCTGGCGAGAAACAAGCCAAACTAAGGGCAGGCATTTATAAGTAAGAATAAGTAAGGCTCTGTGTGTACGATTTATTTGGAGAGCTGAATGGCAGGCCCTCAAAAGAGTAAAGAGCAAACAACAATGGGGGTTTTAGCTTTCTTTCTTTCTTTTTTTTTTTTTGAGACAGGGTTTCTCTGTGTAGCTTTACACCTTTCCTGGACTCGCTTTGTAGACCAGGCTGGCCTCGAACTCACAGAGATCCACCTGGCTCTGCCCCCCCGAGTGCTGGGATTAAAGGCATGCGCCACCACCGCCCATCTTAGCTTCCACTTTTTTATGTTGGTCCTACGTGGTTTGCAAACCCATAGAGAAAATAAAACCATACTTGTTATTTTTAAAGATTAAATATAGAATTATTGTGACCAGAGTGATTTGGGTATGGTTCCTTCAAATTACCAGAAAGACATAATTTTTGTGATATTGAAGTTGACAAAGAGTCAAAAAAGATAGAAAATGAATGTTTTCATTAGCGCTCCCCCCCCCCCCCCCCCCCCCCCCCCCCGCTTCCCCTGCCCGCCTTGAGACAGGGTTCCTCGGTGTAGCCCTGGCTGACCTGGAACTTGCACTGTAGACCAGGCTAGCTTCAAACTCACAGAAATTTGCCTGGGTCTGCCTCCTGAGTGCTGGGATTAAAGGTGTGCAGCACTACACCAGGCTTTTAATTAGCTTTAATGTCGTCCTTCTGCATTAGAATTTCAAAACATAAAAAATGATTTAATGATATTGTTAAATTAAATCCCAACCTCTACCTCTTTTAGATATATATGTTATCATGGCTGGCCTTGAACTCCTAGGCTGAAACAATTCTCCTCCCTCAATTTACTGAATGGCTGAAATTACAAACAGCAAGCCATCCAGTGGCTGTTTTTTATTTTTAATTTATATAAATTAATAACTTTTAGATTTTTTAACATGTAAATTTTTTCATTTTGTGTATATACGTACCTTTAAAACCAGGCCTAATGTTAAATATGACTTTAAAAGAAAAATTTATAAAACATATCAATGTATCTCCCAAAAAAAGTGGAGCTAAAAAGAACAGATTTATAAAAACCTAAGACATACACCTAACCTCCTATAAGGTCTATCGTTTGACTACTGGCACAGAATACCAGATTATTATATAACCCACCTCAGCAAGATTTTCAAATACAAATTAAATGAGCTTTAATTTCCAAATCTTTTTTGAAGAAGTAGTATCCATGTAGCCCCCATCAGAATATTAAATTAATAGGAGAAAAAGAAGGCAATTTTGCTATCTACCCCTGCCCCCCCCACTCCTTGTTTTAGAAGAGTCTGGCTATATAGTCCCAGGCTAGCCCAATACTCATGCCACCACTGCCTCAGTGCTGGGATGAAGGGTGTGCAGCACCACACGGGGCTTGCCCCTTTCCTATTGCAGGCTCGTGAACTCTCAAATGGTGGTGGCGTTCTTTGGCCTTCTCATTCCTTCCATCTTCTTATGGTGCTCATGACTGGCAGGACGGTAGCATCAATGTAGCCCCACGTATACCAGCTAGTGTTTCCAGGAAGGAACCACAGTGCCCTGTCTCCACAGTCTGTCTCTCCCTCCTTCCCTCCTTTTCTGTTTTTTTTTAGTGGGGGGGGGGGGGTTGTTGTTTGTTTGTTTGTTTGTAGACAGAGTCTCGCTATATAACCTAAGCTGGCTACCTCTGAAGCACTGGGATTATAGGTAAATGTCAACAGACCAAACATAGCACCCTGTTTATTCCTCTTGGTTTTGTCACCAAAGGAGCAGGTGTACTGGCTGATTCCAATTTTCACTGTTTTCTGGAAACAGATACCATAGGGGTGTCTGCATTTAATCATGTCTTCCCTGTCCAAGCCCAGGAAAGCAGACTTCACGTAAAAAATAAATACACAAGATGGGCAGTGGTAATACATACTTTTAATCCCAGCACTGGGAGGCAGAGACAGGTGGATTTCTGATTTGAGGCCAGCCTGGTCTACAGAGCAAGTTCCAGGACAGCTAGGGATACACAGAGAAACCCTGTCTCAAAGAACCATAAATAAATAAATACACACACACACTTTGGAGGGGGCCATCTAAGGCTATATAGTGAGACCCTGTCTCCCTGGGGAAGTCTATTTATCCCACTCTCGACATTTCTTAGTTGCTTGTCCATTGTTTGGGTTTGCTTTTGTTTTGATTTCTGAAGACGTGGTTGGTTTTCTTGTGTAGCCTTGGCTGTCCTGGAACTCACTTTGTAGACCAGGCTGGCCTACAGATCACACAGAGAACTGCCTGCCTCTGCCTCTAAAGGCGTGTGCCACTGAAAGGACCAAGCAGGCACCATAACAGGCTGCTCAGTTTTCTCTTGGAGATCAGGCCTCAATTTCAGTTTCCTGAGACTCGAGAAAGCAGTTTCTGGGAGGGCCGTGAACAAAAGATATAGTCCTTGCAGTAGCTCCCTTTCTGCATGGACTCTGACTGCTCAAGGTTCAGCCAGTTGTTTACTGTCTGGAACCCCTCACCAACTTAGAACTACCTGCATGGGTCAATGTGAACGTGCAAAGCCAGCCAGCCTCCATGCAGCTCAAGGATAGAGCCTGGGCCACTGAGTCAGCCCCCATAGTCAGTACATGCTAGGCCAGCCAGCCCCCAGGGCAGCTCAAGGACAAAGGCTAGGACTTGTTCAGGCCTGCCCCCAAGATGATAACTGTAAACCCCAACCAGTAAATTCAAAGGTTACACACCCTCACCCAATCATGTGATGCCAAGGCTTGTACCACCCTGCTTGTGGTTTTTCCCTTTAAAAACCCCTCACTCTGAAAGCTCAGGGTTGTCCTCCTCTACCCACTGTGTCAGATGTTGGACACAGACCAAGCTTGGGCTTGTTTGTTATTAATAAACCCCAGTGTGTTTTGCATCAGATATTGGCTCTGAGGTGGTCTTGCTCAGGAGTCTTGAGACATGGCCACAGCACCACCACTGTCCAGCAGCATGTCCTTTGGTGTCATCCTTGTTTGTGTGTCAGCCATATTAATGCGACTCCACGGGTGCAGCTTCCCTGACATTTCTAGGAGATGCAATGGCACAGCAAAATTCTCTGGCTCTCTCACTCTTCCATCTCTTCTGTGGTGACTCCTGAGCTTTAGTTGTACTTCTGCTGTAGTCCTGAGTGAATGTGTATTATTGACGTGAGCATGGCCGTGTCAAGGTTCCCAGTAACTCCGAGCCATGTAAATGGCAAAGCCTTCCTCTGGTCCAAGTATCAGGAAAGATTACCCTAAGCTAAAAGCAGTGCATGCAGAAACTACCAGCTCTTAAATGTAGATACAATTCTGAATAGTTTTATTAAATAAGAAACACAGAGCCAAATGCAGAGTTAAAAGCCCCAAAGGTCAAAGCAGCAGCCAAGAGCTAAGACCAAGATTGCCTTCTTATCCCCCCACTCTCCCCCACCCCCCCACCCCCCGCCACTGTCACTGTCATCCTTCCCCTCAGAAAGAGACCTATTTCCTGTGTGTCTGTCTTTTTATTGAATTTCTGTTCTGCCTTCTCATTGGTTGTAAACCCAACCACATGACATCCTCTTCACTGTCTGTCTATACAGACCTCCAGGTCTCTATGGTTGGTATTGAGATTAAAGGCCTGTGTCTCTATGCTGGCTGTATCCTTGAACACACAGAGATCTGCCTGTCATGCGACTGCCATACTTCTGCTAAACGGCTTACTATTAGCTCTGACCCCCAGGCACTTTTATTTATTAACATACAAATAAAATCACATTTCAGCACAAATATAATATCACCATACTTAAAGGCTAGGCTCACAACCAAAAATATAAGATTTTTTTCTATTTTTATTCAGAGGTGTTCAAATTTTGAAAGGCATTACAATGACTATGTAGATTGCTTTTGGTAGGACATCCTTTTTCACAATACTAATTCTTCCAATCACTGAGCATAGGAAGTCTTTTCATCTTGTGTCTTCTTCAATTTCTTTCTTTGATATTTTAATTTTTTTTCATCGTAGAAATCTTTTACTTCCGCCGGGCGGTGGTGGCGAACACCTTTAATCCCAGCACTCGAGAGGCAGAGGCAGGTGGATCTATGTGAGTTCGAGGCCAGCCTGGTCTCTAAAGCGAGTTCCAGGAAAGTGTAAAGCTACATAGAGAAACCCTGTCTCGGAAAAAAAAAACAAAGAAAGAAAGAAAGAAAGAAAGAAAGAAAGAAAGAAAGAAAGAAAGGAAAAAAAAACACCTTTTACTTCCTTACTAGGATTTATCCCATTTTTAAGGCTATTGTGGATGGAATTATTTCATTCTCAGTATACTCATCCATCAGTAGAAAACTACTAATTTTTATGTTAATTTTATTTTTATTACTTTTTTATTATGTCGGTTTTTTTGAGACAGGGTTTCTCCTCCTCACTGTCCTGGAACTCACTTTGTAGACCAGACTGGCCTCAAACTCAAAGAGATCCACCTGCCTCTGCCTCCCAAGTGCTGGGATTAAAGGCATGCTCCACTCTGCTCAGCTTTTATGTTAATTTTATATTCTGGCACTTTATTGAAAGTGGTTCATCACCTCTACGAGGTTTCTGGTAAATCTTTAGGGTCTCTGATGTTTAGAATCCCATCATCTGCAAGGAGCACATTTTGACTTCTTTTCCTTTAAAAAAAAATTGTGTTACTTTTTTTTGTGTATGTATGTGATTTTTTTTGAGACAGGGTTTCTCTGTGTAGCCTTGACTGTTCTAGAACTCACTCTGTAGACCAGTCTGGCCTCATACTAAAAAAAGAGATCACCTGCCTTGGTCTCCCCAGTGCTGGAATTAAGGGTGTGTGTGCCACGCCTCACTCTATAGATCAGGATGGCCTTGAACTCACAAAGATCCACTTACCTCTCCCTGGGAGTGTAAAGGCACGTGCCATGGTGCCTATTTTTATTGTGTTCAATTTTTTTTTACATTATTCATTATTTTATTTGTGTTTTGCTTGCATGTATACCTTTGGAGGTCAGAAGAGGGCATTGGATCCCCTAGAAGTGAAGTTACTACAAATGTTCATGAACTACCACGGGAGTACTGGTAATCAAACCCAGGCCTCTGCAAGAGCAACACGTGCTAACGGATGAGCCATCTTTCCAGCTCATTTTAGTACACTTATTTGTGTGTGTGCTGTCTCTGTCTGTCTGTCTGTCTGTCTGTCTGTCTGTGTGCATGCTATGGTTCATATGTGGGGATCCAAGGACAACTTGTGAGAATTGATTCTCTCTTTCAACCTTTTTTGGGCTGGCAGATAGGTCATCAGGCCTGGTGAAAAGTGTCTTTACTTTCTGGGCCATCTCACCGGGCTGGATTCTACTTTAATTAAAAAATGTAGCTGTATTAAGCTGGGTGGTGGTGGTGCACGCCTTTGATCCCAGCACTCAGGAGGTAGAGGCAGGCAGATCTCTGTGAGTTCAAGGCCAGACTGGTCTACAGAGTAAGTGCCAAGATAGGCACCAAAGCTACACAGAAAAACCCTGTCTCAACCCTATCTACCCCCCAAATATAGCTGTATTAAGTATGTGTGATGGGTATTCTCAGTTGTCAACTTGAACACATCTAGAATTAACTAAATCCAAAAATGGAGAGCATACCTGTGAGAGATTTTTGCTTAATTTGAAGTGGTAAGATCTATTTCTAATCCAGCTTTCATGTAGATCTTTTGAGCTTGGAAAACCCACCTCTAATCTGAGCCATACTTTCTACTGGAAGCCTATATAATAAATACTTGGAAGAAGGAAGCTTTTGCTCTTTGCCTGCTGGCTCTTGCCTCACTAGCAAGTCCATTTTTTAACTGGCAATACAGACTACTTCTTTGGATTCTGGCATATACTGAAGACCAGATGAGACAACCACCCTCATGGACTGAACAACTACTGGATTTTGGGACTTTCCATTCATAGCCAGCCATTGAGCCATTGATGGATTAGCTGGATCACAGCCTGTAAGTCATTCTAATAAATCCATATATATTTACATATTTATAAACATGTATATGTATATATGGAGAGAGAGATTCATTCTAGGAGAACCCTAACTAATATAATACAGTTATCTATCCTAGGAGTTCTATAAAGATACTCACAAAGACTTTGCAGATTTATTTCTGGCTACTGACTTCCCACCCTGTATTTCTTTCCTTTTCTTTCTTTTTTCTTTTTTTTTTTTCTTTTCTTTTTTCTTTTTTTGGCTTTTTCAAGATAGGCTTTCTCTGTGTAGCTTTGTGCCTTTCATGGAATTCACTTTGTAGCCCAGGCTGGCCTCGAATTCACAGAGATCCTCCTGCCTCTGCCTCCCAAGTGCTGGGATTAAACCGAATGTGCCACCACCGCCCAGCTCCCCACCCTATATTTCTATCTTTTCTTCATTAAACTCTATTATTGTGATGGCTAGTCTTATGCCAACTTGACACACAAGCTAGAGTTATCTGAAAGGAGGGAGCCTCAACTGAGAAAATGCCTCCATAAGATCCAGCTTTGGGGTATTCTTAATTAGTGATTGATAGGGGAGGCCCAGACCCATTGTGGGTGCTGCCATCCATGAGTTGGTGGTCCTGGGTTCTTAAAAAAGTAGGCTGAGCCATGGGAAGCAAGCCAGAGAGCAGCACCCCTCCATCGCCTCTGCATCAGCCCCTGCCTCCAGGTTCCTGCCCTGTTTGAGTTCCTGTCCTGACTTCCTTCAATGATGAACAGCAATATGGAAGTGTAAGCCCAATAAACCCTTTGCTCCTCGACTTGCTTTTTGGTCATGGTGTTTGAAACTTTGGGTTAGAAAGCCACTGAGTGCTGAAAGCCCAGTGAGCTGTTTTGTAGGAGCTTGGAAGGTAAGAATTTTGAGAGCAGTACAGAAGATGGAAGCCTTGTTTGTGAACTTTCAGAGGTGGGCACACACCTTTAATCCCAGCACTTGGGAGGCAGAGGTAGGTGGATCTCTGTGAGTTCAAGGCTAGCCTGGTCTACAAAGCGAGTTCCAGGACAAGCTCCAAAGATACACAGAGAAACCCTGTCTCAAAAAAAATTCTATGAGGACCATTTGCTATTCATAATTGATATTCTATCATTCTGGTCAGTTTTGCCTGAAGAGTCAGCTGTAATTAACAAGATAACAGCAATATTGAAGTGAAACCTTTGCATTACTAAAACAATTGATGCTTGGTTAGCTGATTTTAAAAAAATCAGTGGTAATTAAGAAGAGACCAGCATGGTTGAGGCCAAATCTTTTGGGAAGTGTTTGCTCAGGGTCAGCACACAGAATCTGTATTCCACAAGCAGAGGAGGTTCTACCTGTGCTGGCAGCTGAACTTGATAGTGTAAGTGTCACTCAGGTAGTACTGGTTTTGAAGGCATGAGGGCGTCATGGAGAGCTGCTAAGGCTTGACACTGCCAAGCAGAGGCCATTGGTGAAGGTGCAGCCTCAGTGGCAGTTGAAGGGGCCATGTAAAGAAGTTGAGGCTTGTCAACATGAAGAGAGCACATGAGAGGCTATTGGTGAGAAAGTGCAGCCCAATTGCAACAGAAGACCTCAGCTTTTTGGAGATGCCAGTACCATGGCATGACCACCAAGAAAGTAGCAGCACTGGAGTGGAGCCAGCCGGAGTCTGGAAGACAAGCTGTGTGTGCTGCAGAGGGTGGAGCTGGAGAAGTGACCCAAGCTCCTTGGAGGAGCCCAGAAGATGGAGAGTGAATCCCACATAATTGGACATTGAGCTTTTTATACTGTTGGAATTTGGTTTGGCTTTGTTCAGATTGTGACTGTGCCTTGATTTCCTCCCTCTTGAAGAGGTTATTTATTTTAATTTTGATTTTTTTTTTTTTACAGGATCCCATAGCTGAAAGACTTCAAACTTTTTTTTTTTTAAGATTTATTTATTTATTATGTATATAATGTTCTGCCTGCATGTGTGCCTGCAGGCCAGAAGAGGGCACCAGATCTCATTATAGATGGTTGTGAGCCACCATGTGGTTTCTGGGAATTGAACTCAGAACCTTTGGAAGAGCAGCCAGGGCTCTTAACATCTGAGCCATCTCTCCAGCCCCAAGACTTCGAACTTTTAAAAGAGATTTTAGATTTCTGGAGAGATTAGATATTTTAAAGAGACTACAATTTTAATGTGTTTGAATTTGTAAGGACTGTGGGACTTTTGAAGTTACTTATGTTTTAATGTGAGATCTTGAAGGTGAATAAGAAAGGAAGGGTGTGGCTTAATAGTGATATGCTTCTGTGTCAAGCTGACAAGGGGTCATTTGTGCTGGCTGGTCTTATGTCAACTTGACACACAAACTAGAGTTACCAAAAGGAGGGAGCCTCAATTGAGAAAATGCCTCCGTAAGATCTAGCTGTAGCTGACTGACTGGAGCTCACTGACTCTGGACTGACAGCCCGAGAACCTGCATGGGACTGAACTAGGCCCGCTGAACGTGGGTGACAGTTGTGTGGCTTGATCTGTTTGTGGGGTCCCTGGCAGCAGGACCAGGACTTATCCCAGATGCATGAATTTACTTTCTGGAGCCCATTCCCTGTGGTGGGATACCTTGCTCAACCTTGATACAATGGAGAGGGGCTAGGCTCTCCTTCAACCTGGTATGCCAGACTTTGTTGACTACCATGGGAGGCCTTACCCACTCTGAGGAGTGGATGGGGGTAGATTGGGAAGGAGGTGAGGAGGTGAGAGAAGGGGGAGGGAGGGGGAACTGGGGTTGGTATGTAAAATGAAAAAAATTTTAATAAATATGTTTTTAAAAATCTAGCTGTAGGGCATTTTCTTAATTAATGATTGATAGGAGAGGGCCCAGGCCCAGCCCATTGTGAATGCTGCCATCCATGGGTTGGTGATCCTGGGTTCTATAAGAAAGCAGGCTGAGCAAGCCATGGGGAGCAAGCCAGAAAGCAGCACCCTTCCATGGCCTCTGCATCAGCTTCTGCATCCAGGTTCCCACCCTGATTCAGTTCCTGTTCTGACTTCCTGTGATGATGAACTGTGCTGTGGAAGTGTGAGCCAAATAAACCCTTTCCTCCTCAATCATGGTGTTTTGTTGCTGCAATAGAAACCCTAACTAACACAAATATTATTTTTTGGATGCAAGGAGAAGTGTCATTCTTGTTTGTAGAAGTTCTGGAATGTTGTTCTCTGGGCTTAACATGGCCTTTGCTGTCTTAAAACTACAACAGCTTCAGTTACTGATGGGAGCCCCTCACAAAAGTTTGCCCACTAACATTCCCTTATGGAGGGGAGGGAGGGCTTATGAGGTGCTGGAGACAGCACAGAAGTGTCTAACAAGGTTGTTCCATTAGTAAATATAAACTGTTAACAAGGGGCTGGAGAGATGGCTCAGAGGTTAAGAGCACTGACTGCTCTTCCAGAGGTCCTGAGTTCAATTCCCAGCAACCACATGGTGGTTCACAGCCATCTATAATGAGTTCTGGTGTGCAGGCATACATACAAACAGAATACTGTATACGTAATAAAAAGAAGTTAACAAGTGTTGTGTTGAGGGGGTTTTGTGTTGTAGAATATTATTTTAAGGTGTGTTATTTTTGTTTACGTTGCATTTGTTTATGTTGCATTTGTTTAACTCTGTGAACCTCTGTTACTGTGCCTATCTAAAACACCTGATGGCCTAATAAAGAACTGAATAGCCAATAGCAAGGCAGGAGGAAAGATAGGTGGGGCTGGCCGGCAGAAAGAATATATAGAAGGAAAAATCTGGGAGGAGAAAAGAAGATCTAGAGAAGAGGAGGTCTCCAGGGGCCAGCCACCCAGCTACACAGCACGCCATGGAGTAAGAGTAAGATTTACAGAAGTAAGAGAACGGGGAAAAGCCCATAGGCAAAAGATAGACAGGATAATTTAAGTTAAGGAAAGCTATCAGGAAACAAGCCAAGCTAAGGCTGGGCATTCATAATTAAGAAAAAGCCTCTGTGTGTGATTTATTTGGGAGCTGGGTGGTGGGCCCTCAAAAGAGCCAAAAGAGTGAAAAACAACAACAACAGGTTTGTGAGTGACTATCCTCTGAGCCAAGCAACTGACATCTTGGGTGTTATGGTGTGCCAGCTTGTGAAAGATCATCCCAGCTAGCTTGCTGAGGATTCACACACACACACACACACACACACACACAGGGTGGGGAACACAGAGAGAGGCAGCCCAGAAGGCAGAAATTTAATATCCCAGGGGAAATCCTCAACTAACACAGTGGTGGACACTTGTTACAGCCTCAAAATGGATTATTCAGAGGCATTCTATGTATTTTCTCAGAGGTGCTTGAGGAATAAATGATCTCAATAGCAGATTCTTTATAAAAAATATATTTTTAATCTTTTATTTTTATGTGGAAGGGTGTTCTACCTATATGTGTGTCTGTGTACCACATTCATGCAGTGTTCTTGGAGGCCAGAAATGGGCCTCTGTGACGGCAGTTACAGATGGCTGTGAGCTACCATGTAGGTGCTGGGAATTGAGCTCAGATCCTCTGGATGAGTAGCCATCGAAGCCATCTCTCCGGCCCCAATAGCAAACTCTTATATTGACTTGATTTTTCTTTTCTTTCTCAAATTCTGTTCTCTGGAAGTACTTCCAAAATAAACTTCCTGTACTCAGAACTTGTCCCTGAATGAAACAAAGCAAAAAAATGTGTATTCAAGAAAAATTTAACATATGCCTATGGTAGGCATCAAGATAAAAGACCAAGAAGATAAAATTTTCGGAGTGAATAGTATAGTTACTTCTCCAAAACCTCTATAATCAATATAACAAAATCTCTAACAATGTATTATATAATTATATTGTTATTTTTGAATATATATAGAGAAAATACTGTCAGAGATATTATGTTACACGAAAGAAACAACTGATGCCTGAAATTAAAGGAGTATGACACAGGTGGAAAGATGCTTCAAGTAAAACTCTTGCCACTAAACCTGATGATTTGACTTTGATTCCTGGAGCCCTGGATTAAAGGAGAGAACCAGCTTCCCAAGCTGTTCTCTGGCCAGCATGTGTGCATGAACACACATAATAAATGTAAAATTATTTTTAAGGAAAGATAATGGGGGTGGAGGGCATCACCTAACTCATATTTGGGGGAGGAGAGTTCCTGGAAGATGTATTGCCTGAGTTAATGAAAAAATGTAGATCGCATAGCTATAGAGACTATGTGCAGAGTTACAATCTGCCTGGTTGCAGCAGGCATACTAGGACATGATTTCAGTTGCTAGGTGGATGGAAATTTAATTTTTGTATTTATGAATGGTAATGTATACTGGAATAAAAAGGAACAAAACAAACTTGATTTTCACAGGCTATGATTTAGGGAAAGGCTAAATGGGCTGAAACTGGCTTTAAACAACATTATTGAATGAATAGTAACACCTGGGTGAAGACTGTGAAAGATTGTGTAGTTAGGATGTAGATTACATAATTTAGGATAGAATATTCTGTTACAGCAGGAAGGTTCTCTTAAACTTCCAGCTTCCAGCCTTCCAGAAGGGCAACATTTTGTAACAGACCTATAAGCAAGGGTGATAAATGATACAATGAATTTAGAAAGTACAGGAGGAAATGAGGAGTAATGAAAAAGTTATGCTTTTGCTTTGAGAGCACTTGGAAGCCTATTGCTTTAACCAGAGGAGCGGCAACAACCTGAACTAGAGATGGCTTCACTCATCAGAGTGCTTTAGTATGAAATATTCAGATAGTTGACCAATCTCCACCCCCCCACCCCACCCCTGCCCCATATGACTCAGAAACTGGAAAAATGCTAACACGTAGACAGCATAATGCTTTCCACATTCCAGGCATGTTTTGTTTATTGGCTCATTTATTCTCATTAGCTCTTATTTTACAGTCGGGAGATCTGAAATATAAGGAGGCTAAGCAACCTGTCCAAGATAATAGTGCTAACTAAAGTAGCAAGGATTAAGTCCAGGCTACTGGAGTCCCCATTCCTAACACTACACCAGAATAAGTGGGTCGGGCACACGGTGTTAAAGCAGGTCATGCTTGAGTGTTGAAGCGTGAGACGACCATTCTTAGTGGTGGCTTAAGACCTGGTTTTGAGACCAGTTTCTCCAGCCTTAAGGTGGAGATAGTACTGAAACTAGGAGTTTGGTTGTAGAGTGAGATAATGAATGAGAAAGTGGATTTCAAACTACGTAGGTAGGTAACTCCACCTACCAGCGTTTAGGAAAGAGAACCTGTAAACTGAAATTTACGATTGCCCACAGCTAGTTGAGCACGAGTGAGGCTCCGCCCCTAGACGGGGGAAGGTGGGGCAGGCAGGCCTTTGCGCATGCGGAGGCCGCTGCCCGCGCCCACCTCTGACCCCAGCGAGAGTAGCTGCTGTTTCTGAGAGGACGATTCGTAATCCAGAGTCCGGCGCGGTTAACCATTCTTCTCCCTTCTGCCCAGTCCTTCGGTGCTCGAGCGACGCTCCGAGCTCGGTCGGTTCTGAGCAGCGTGTCTGGCTTTCTACCGAGGATCCGGCTGCTGGCTCCATAGGTGGCTGTCGAAAGTGCCGGCCGCGCGCCGGCGCCGGCAGTAGCCGGGTGGGAAGGCTCAAGATGGCGTGCCTGTTGGAGACCCCAATCCGCATGAGTGTCCTCTCGGTGAGTGACCCGCCCGGTGCTGGGAAACCTGGGCTCTGCCTACAGCATTACCCCGGCGCCGTGAGCTTCCCGAGCACCACCCCCTGCGGTGGCCTTAGGTGGGATGCACGCGACCCGGGCCGAGCCTGAAGCGACTCCTACTCGGGAGCTCCCACCGGTGTGGACTCCCAGGACGGCGTCCGGCAGGCGGGGAGGTCGGGCTCTCGGCAGCCGGCCCATGGGCGCGGCTTGGGCTTGGCCGAGCGTTTCCCCTGCCTCCCTCTCTGCACGGTTGCTTCTCCAGACCAGGCTCTCTGCCTGCGGAGGTTCAGGGCAGGCCTGGGACCGACCGTCCACTCCACTCTCCCGGGCTGCGGCTAGAAGAGGTGCGAGCTCTTCAGCTGCCACAGCACAGAGCTGCCAGGCTAGGGCTGTGTGTCTTCTGTCACGTCCCTCCACCCAAGCACCTGCCGGAGCCGCCCGCTTCTTGGCATTGGTGGTTTTCATATGAGCTGCAACTCTTGCTATTGTGTGTGGTTATTTAAACCCCTTTGCTCTGCTCTGCTCTTGAGATCGTGGCTCTGAGACTAGAGAAACTATGTTTCTATTGCCCTGTGTTCATTTTTTCTCTCGGGAGCGCAAAATGTTTTAGAAGGAGGGACCAAAAATAGGGAATAAAAAACATTAGGTTTCCCCCATTGTCGAAAGAAGGGAATGCCTTAAGATGCCAAGAGGTCATACCATTTCTTTTCTTCTTAAATTAAAAAACAACAAACCAAGAAGACATTCACCTTCCACTGTATTGTCCTTAAAAGAACAGGACCAGCAATGAAATGAACACGAATCGAAGTTGCTGGGGGATAACTTTGGAGGATTTTACATGTATTTTAGCTGTTGGACTCCATGTAGAATTTACCAGTGATTCATTTGTTGTTGGAAATAAGAAGTATCCAGGCAAAGAATGATTGATCATCTTTTAGACTTGTTGAGACTTATTGAGATGGTAGTTGGATTCAGATGACTTGTTAAGATTTCTACAGTCTTGCAACTCCAACCGGTTTCTTTTCTCTTCTCTGACCTCTTACACAAACACACTCACGTGTCCAAAGGCACCTAGTACATCACTTCAGGGTTAGAGCCATTTGATAGGCTGTTACCTAGAAAAGACTTAAGTTACAATACAGTGCAAAATATAATTTTGGTGGTGGTGGGGCGGTCACCAAATCTATCCCTGTATTCACTTTACTAAACTATTTACTTAAACTGTAACTAGAGAAGTACTGTTCACTTAGTTATTGAGCACATTAGCCACTTACATTCCACTTACGATGTCCATGAATGTTTTGTAGGAGAACAGACCAGTGATTTCTTTTCTCATTGTATTAAAAGACAAAAAGCAAAAAGGGTGTATCCTAAAGGTTCAGTTCCCTTTTGATTATGTCATCTAGATTGCAGTTATCCTTTAGTTCATATAAAAAACTTTTGGCTGTCTGTCTGTGTCTGTCCCCTCCCCCCCTCCCCGAGTGATTGAACTTAGCCTCTTGAGCACATTTGGTAAAGTGCTGTTCCAGAATACAGCCCTGGCTCCACCTGTGGCCTCTACTTTTTCTACATTATCAGCCTGAATAGTGTATATAATCAAAAACTTCTTGAAGAATATTTTCCATTTTGAGTTAGAATTTGCTTTAGCCCTTGTCTCAGTGGGGAGTATAAAGTAGATCTAAAATCTAATTTTCCAATTCTTTGGTTTTAGGGCCTTAGCAAGGTGGAGCTTTTGATAAATGCTTTAAAATGTCTGAACCTACTCACCTTACAGGTTAAAAGAAAGGCTTTACTTTTCAAATAGCTAACTAAAGCACCACTTTAATATTAATTTTTAATTAGAAGTTATTGGGGTTGAAGAAATGACTCTTTGTAAATTCCTTCACAAGCATGAGGGCTTGAGTTAGGATCCCCAATACCTACATAAAAAGCCACATATGGCAGTGCATGTCTGTAATGTCAGTCCTGGAAGGCAGATCCTGGAGTCTTTTTGGTCAGTTGGTCTAGTCACAGCAGGGAGCTAGCTTCAGGTTTCGTGAGAGGCCCTGTCTCAAAAAGTAAGATAGAAACACAGGAAGATATCAAATGTTGACCTCTGACCCCTCCCACCCCCACCCTCACACGGTGAATCCCTTTAATGAGGTACTTACTGTATACCAGTGAAGTACAAAGCCCTATGTTGTGTACTTTAGCAAATGCAAGGGTATCAGAAATGCATCTGAGTCCTGATGGCTTTAGAGTGTGATAACTGTCAGATTGTTTTAAGTGATTTCCATCTATAGTCCATTATACCTTCTTCCTGAGAGACCTCAATGCCTTGCTTAACCTTAACTGCTCAATCCACACATCTACATTATCATCTTGACTTTCCACCTACATCTAGTATCAAATCTTTGTGTGGATGTCATCGGTAACATCTAACAAAGCATGTTCTTTTTTCTGAGAAGACTTAGTCATGACTTCCCAGTTTTATATTGTCTTTCACTAATCATTCTGTTAAACTTCCCTGAATCATCTTTGTCTCTTCTTCTACTCATACTTCTATTTTTTATTAGTGTTGCTCACATCTTCCTGAATGAGGGCCATCATTCAGGACAGTATTTCTTTGTGTATTCACTGTTACAATGTCTTTAATTATTGTTATTACTATATTTATTGTGTATCTGTACCTGTGTGTATGTGGTGAGGTGCATGTGTGCTACTGAGTGTATATGGAAGTCAGACAACTTGAGGGGATTAGTTCTCTCCTTTCATCATGAGGGCTCAGGGGATCAATTTCAGATCAGGCTTTGTGGTATTATTCTGCCAGCCTTTGGTTATTTATTTATTTATTTTTTAAGATGGCTGTCTTGCAATATTGCTGGTCTTGAACTCATAGGCTCAATCGATCCTCCTGCCTCAGCCTCTTGGATAGCTGAACTACAGATGCAAACTGCTACATCCTGCTTCAGTTATTTTTCCTGCCTCAGTTCAAGTTGGTTTCTGCATGGATTTTGTAAAGAACACTTTGGAGGATTACTCCTCAATTTGAATTCTTCAGTGAGCTCTGAGTTTGGAAGAGTTGATGTTCATACATAATTTTGAACTTCAACATTGTTTATCTTCCGTAGGAACCATCCATCCCATATAAGTGGATTTCTTAGGTTGAAGTTCATCATTAATTCTTCCAAATTCCATTAACATTGTCTACTCATTTGTATGTAATTGAAGCTTTGTATACATTTTTATTGTTGTTGTGTGCTTTTTTTCTTATTTATTTTGAGACACAGTCTCATCATAAAACTTAAACTGGCCTTGAATTCAAGGTCCTTTTGTTGGGGCTGGAAAGGTGGCTCAGGCATTGAGAGGACACAGGTTCGATTCCCAGCACCCACATGGCAACTCATAGCTCCAATTCCAAGGGATCTGATACCATCTTCTGACTTGTGGACACCAGGCATGCACATGGTGCATGGACATACATGCAAGCAAAATACACACACATAAAATAAACGCCTTAAAACAACAACATTGTTTTGCCTCGGCCTCCAAAAGTACTATGTAGATTGTTTCTTGTAGTGTGTTTTGAGTTTCTGACATTTGCCAAGTATGGCATTGAGTTAGAGAAAGCAACGGTGAGCTACACAACCTGTGTGTGTTCTTTGGAGATTTCAGTCCAATAATAACACAGAATCATGGGATGTTTTCCTAAAGATACTGAGCTGAGAGTTCAAGAATGAGTTAGAACTAACTAGGAAAAGATGACAGAAGAGCATAGCAGACAATAGCCCTCTTTAATAATTACTGTGCAGTAATTTTTTTAAAGAATAAATTAATTCAGAGATAAGTACTTAGCCTTTTCCTCTTAGTCCCATTATTAGAACATTTTTTTTTTTTTTGTATATACAAGGTATTTAATAAATGCTGAATTGAGCTGTTGGAGGAGGTGGACGGGCTCAGCTCTCTTTTTACTGTACCATGGCCGTTCCTGTGTAACCTAACCCCTCAACATATTTCCTGTGATTTGTAGATTTTGTTGTTGTTGTTACTGGATTTTTTTGTTTTGTTTTGTTTTGTTTTTGTTTTTGTTTTTGTTTTTTTTTTGAGACAGGGATTCTCTGTGTAGCCCTGGCTGTCCTGGAACTCACTCTATAGACCAGGCTGGCCTTGAACTCAGAGGTCCACATACCTCTGCCTCCTGAGTCCTGGAATTAAATGTGTGGGCCACCACTGCTCTGCCCTAAATTGTTTTGGATTTTTTGTATTTATTTTTATTTTTGAAATAAGTATAGGTTCACTGGAAGTTGCAGAGAGGTTATGTATATAACTAACTCTGGTTACCTCATTGGTTACATTTTACATAATTACGGAACCAGGAAATTGATAGAGGTATGTGGATATTTTGCTGTTAGGATATAAAAGTATCCATCACCATGAGGATTTCCTTCATCCTACATCTTTAAAGTCACTCCAGACCCCATCCTTAATTTCTGGTGGCAACTACTTATCTCTTTTCCCTCAATAATTTTGTAAGTTTCTGCATTGTTAGGTGAATGGAAACTTACAGTACATGGTGGCCTATTGGGATTGGCTTTTGTCACCCAGACTTTGGAGAGCCATCCAGATTATTGCATGTATCTATATGCAGTCTGTGTGGCAAGTCTTCTTCTTGCCAAATAGTGTCCTGTGAGTGGTTGTCCAAGCATTTGTTTATAATCAGTCATCTATTGATTGTTCCTAGCTTTTGGTTATTATAACCAACTGTAAACAGTCACTGACTGACAGGTTCTTTATGTAGACATGATTGAAAGAAATGCCTAGAAGTGTAGTTATTAAAAGTGTCATTTTACATGTGATAAATGTGTGTTGTGTTTGTCAAGAAACTGATAAACTTTTCAGATTGCCATTTTATATTCCTATCAGTAATGTATGAGAGATTCAGTTTCTCTCACTCCTTATCAACATCATTGTTGGTTTTCATTTTAGCTTCCCTACTAGCTGTGCACTGATACTGCATCATGCTCTTAATTTGTGCTTCTTTCCTTAATGAATAACAGTTGGAAATCTTTTTATGGAGTAATGTTGGTGTCTTTTTTTTTTTTTTTAACTCACTCTCTAATTGGACTGCTTGCTTTTTGACTATTGACTTTATATGTTTATGAGGTAGGTATTTACAAGTGCTTTATGTAGTTTGTCTTTTCTTCTTGTAGCTATAGGTAAAAAATGAACTTTGAGGCTGGTGCCCCTCTCTAGAAAGAACTTTGGCCTCAACCTTAGTTACTCAAAGAAGATCAGAGATTTATTGTAAAAACAATTAAAAAACAAAATCAACAAACAAAAAACATTGCTTAGAAGAAAACAGGAGAACTGGAGAGATGGCTCAGCAGTTAAAGACTAGGATCACAATCAAAAATAGAATAAAGCAGAAAAAAATCATCGAATCTGGGATTTTAGATTTGCGGAAACAGTTGATAATATAGATTTAACTAAATGAATATTTGCAAAGACCTTGTTAAGAAGATGATTGCGCCAGGTGTTGGTAGCCCACGTCTTTAATCCCAACATGTAGAGGCAGGTGGATCTCTGGGAGTTTGAGACCAGCCTGGTTTACAGAGCTAGTTCCAGGACAGCCAAGGATACACAAAGAAACCCTGTCTCAAAAAAACAAACAAACAAAAAGATTTCATTTGGTTTGGTCACTTTATAATTGTTTGTGGGAGGCATGGTAATAGAATGTCTTTTGAATTTTGCATGTCTGGTGTAGACAGCTCAGGCAATTGTTGATTTTAATTGGCTCCTTTACAGTCTTTCCCAGGGGCCAATAGGTCTTATTTGATGAGCAGCTTTTATTATTATATAGTTTTCTAAGTATAGATATCTCTTGTTTTTGTCATTCAATTCTTGACAGTTGTGTTGTGTTGGGTGTTGCCTATTGCTGCTTATTGATCTGCTCTCTTGTGTGGGTAGTTGGCAGTAATCAGAAAACTCTTTAAAGTTGAACCCAGATAGCCTCTAAGCGTAAATTTGTCTTCCTTTGGTTTGAGTAATAAATACAAAGCTGAAATCTGTTCATCATGCTTTAGAAGTTTGCAGAGTTAGTTTACAAAGCACCATAGGGTTTGTGCAAGGTTTGTCAAGAGTGGTTCTAAAGGAGACTGTTGATATGAACTTGTTAATCTTTAGTGGCAATGTGTGGCATTTGAGAGCTGCTTATTTCATGTTTCAGGGCATTTTGTGGCCAGCTAAATTCTGACACTTAGTGCTCAGCCAATCTGCTAACCTATGCAGAATCAGAAACATCTTAGTATAGAGTCGTCAGTTTTATCTGGGGAGCTAGCCTTTGGATTGATTCTTGGATTTTGGCTCCCTACCCTCGAACCCCAATCCAGGGTTGTGTGCATGTGCTCTGTCACTGAACTTCATCCTCTACATTTTGATTTTCAATTTGGTGGTTATTTTAAAGTAAATACTATCTGCCAGGTTGGTTTCTAGTATTATTTGACAAACATAATTTCTGTTCCCTTCTGTAAAAGAACAGCCTCATTTACTGAATATCGATGCTGTGATCTTTGCAGCATATTGTAGGTTTTAGCTTCCTAAGGCTTAGTATTTCCCTCCTCTTCACAGAAGATCATGCATATGCCTAAAGAATCACATGGTTTCAAGGAGTTCATGGGTTCTCTGAAGCTTGCACATTGGTCCTTAGTTAATTCCTTTATTTGTCCCAATGTCAGACATCGAACATGCTATTAAAAGTCACTTTAATTATTTTGGAATGGTAAGGAAAAGTAACAATGTTTAAAACGCTTGTAAGATTTCATATTTGGGACTTGAATCTGAGAAATTTTAACTTTTTTGTTCAGAGTTTGTCAGTGAACTCTCCCCCAAAGTGAACTCTGGCCTCTGAAAGGGCTTTGTGTAGTAGATGGTTTAATTGGCTTGGGAATGAAAAGCTAGGTTAACTGAAGAGTCAGGCTAGAAGAAAGATACTTGAGCACAGGCAAAAAATGGAAAAACAGATCAGAAGTGGCTCATAGTATTGCCATAATTGTTATAGGCCACAATGTAGATGACAGGAGGTAGATCCAGGGAGAAAATATAATGGAAAAGTTCTTATGTTAGATGAGAGGGCTGAGTGTAAATAAGCACCATGGATAGCTCCATGGCAAGGCTGTTACTGTCTCTGAGAATGGGAAGCAAATGAGGCCCTTATAGTCAGCCTGTGCACCGTAGTACTCAGGAGGTGTACCATAAGAGACCATACCCAGGATCTTGAAGTCACTACACTATTACAATCTTGAATAACTTAAACTATTGTATGGCAACATCTGCTTGTGTCTACGTAGCTCACTTTTTTAATGTCGGGATTGAGAAATAGGCCTTCATTATATCTTAGAAGATTTTGTTGGCTATTGTATCATTGGTGGCATGTGAATAACTTCAGCTGACCCAGGAAGTATCTCTGTCTTTGTGACATGCACAGCCCTTTTTATCCTTTTGGTGTTTGTCAGAGATAGTCTCAATTCCTTGGGTTGTCACATTATGCTGCTTTGTATCATAGGTTTCTTTAGCTTATTTACTCTGTGTAGGGACATCTCATAACACCTACACTGAAGAGTGAATGTACAGTTTTTTAAAAAAGGTGAAGGAACACCAAGATCAAATAGACCTATATGGCTTTTTGTGATTTGTACTTAAAAGGATATACATCATAGTGTTTGGTTTTAGAAGTACGAGTGCTATTGTTTTTGGTTCTTGTGAACACCAAAGCAATTTTTAATTAATGTATATTAGGGTCATAAAAATATATTATTAAATTAGAAACTCACTATCCCCTTTACTCTAACTGTGCACCGGCTTTTCTATTATGAAAAAAATTCTGTAGTATATGAGTATTAGTTAGAGAATATTTTACTGGAAAAAAAGCAGACAATCTTTAGTTTATCCTTGGCATTTTTTATTGGGGGATAACTGAGAACTGGATATATTAACTTTTCCACTGTGGTATGCTGAGTGTCCAACTCAGCTCTACAAATTCCTACATTTTAAAGTACAGAACTAGGGCAAAGAGCTGGTTCATCAGGGAGGAGGGACCTGCTGCCAAGCCTGACAGTGTTGAGTTTAATCCCTGAGACAGACTCCTGCAAGTTGTCTTCTGACCTCACACATGCACCATGGCTCATGTGTACCATGGTGTATGTGTGTGCCCCCCCCAAATAAATAAATTAAAAACCCAAAATTGTATTCTTGGTTTTATAGTTTAGGAGTTTATGTTCACATTTTATGAACATTTATTGAATTACTTTTCATAAATTCTGTTAATATATAAAGCCTGGTTTTCTGTATTTATTGAGAGGTCAGGGTTCCAGCATAAAAGATCAAAGTTAAGTATTTAGTATTCCCATGGTGATGTTTGGAATTAAAGCGGATCATACTTTAGAAGTCTGAATTGCCAGACTAAGGTATATTAGGGATGGGGCCCAGCTCAACTGTCAAGTGTCATTTTAGAAACTGCCTGTTACTTGAGGTTATAGGAAAGCAGGGATTAATCTGGAAAGGAAGGATGTTGTGAAACTTGTGAAATACCAAAGAATAATCCTATAAGAAAAAAATCTAATGATAAAAATAACTGCAAATTTATTATGTGAAGTGTCTGAAAGAAATATCATGAGTCTGGTTGGGTCCTAATGGGGCCAGAAAAGCATAAAACAAAACACAAAGCCTTGGATTTAAGTAGTGTGGGGCATTTTTCACCCTCCTTTTGGAAGTAAAGTGGAATTTTGAAATAATATAGTGAGGACAGGATAGCGGTCTATTCATAAAACGTCTCTTTGTTAATGTCTCTTTTCTTTTTTGATATTATTTCAGAAGAGGTTAAGTTTTTCTCCCCTCAAAATTAGGGAAGACTCATTTACTATTTAGTTTTGTCTGTTAGTCTGATTTTTTTTTTTTTTTTTTTTTTTTTTGTCTGAAATTAACTCGTGGGCAGAGAGAGTCTTATTTTCCCACAACTTTTCAGGTGACAGGAGTGAGACAGTGTTAAGGCTTTTTGTCTTTTATGTTCTTAAACGAACGCAACCCAAACCAGGAGGGAAGTGTCTGATTTGACAGTGAGGCATAGTTTAGTAAGATGCCCCTCACAGTTTTGGTTTCCAGTATTATTGAGTATGGGATTCCTGGTTTCCCCTCCAGGGACACACATAAGCACAGTAAGTGTCCAGGGCATTAAAATGCATAATCGGAGCTGGGCGGTGGTGGCGCATGGCTTTAATCCCAGCACTCTGGAGGTAGAGGTGGATCTCTGTGAGTTCGAGGCCAGCCTGGTCTATAGAGCAAGATCCAGGACAGACACCAAAACTACACGGAGAAACTCTGTCTTGAAAAACAAAAAAACAAAAACAAAACAAAAACAAAATAATGCATAATTGGGAATATTTGACTGGTCTGAATAGAATTTGCTTGATATTTCAGAATATTGACATAGTGACAGAAGGACATTAGTTGTTTTTGTTGTTTTTCTCAGATGATTTTGGAGACATTGGAAACTCGGATTTTCATTTTACACTGTCTTGGGGATAGGAGTGCATTTCTGGGGTTCCCTCTTTGACTGGGTGGGTCATCACAAGCCATACCAAAACTCACTTTTTTATAGTGGTAGATGTTTACAAAGTAATACTCCTTGCCTATAAATGAAAATGTTAACTATACTTGTGTATAACTTAAAAGCTGACATAATAACCCACTCTATTAAAGGGAAAAGAAAACTGATTTAAGATACCATGTAAAATTGTAAATATACAGGTGTATTTACACCAAAATAATAATTAATATGTTTCCAAATGTGCATACTAACTACTCATGTGACAGGCACATTGTAGACTTGATGAAGACTTCGAGGTTACTGAATTGGAATCCTTAGTGATTTTTATGTAGCCTCTTCAATGTCTGAACTTTTGGTAAACAAGACAAAGTGCAACCTCTATTTATAAAGGAACTGCATTCTTGGGGAACTGATTATACGCTGAGATAACACAAAATATACTTTAGGTTTATATGGAGGATGGAATTTGATTGTGGATGTGGGAAGGTGGGATATGGGTGGTGAGCCTGCCATCTCATGGCATACACCATCCTTACTTAGTCCTTGTCTACTACATGTCAGATGTGTTATTTTTACAGATCTATAAAATACAGCCTAAGGAGTAGTCCTACTTTAGAACTACTGGGCTTTCCAAATGGTGTGGATAGCCTTTTGGCTCTAATTCCCTTTGGTTCCAGCTTGTGATGGTGTGGTTACAATAGAGGGACATGAAAACAGAAGTGTAAGTTTGAAGACATAGGTACTGTTATCTGTTTTCTACTCTGCCTATCCGATTGCCTAGACAGCCATTGAAATCTTTGTTGTAACTGCAAAGTTGTTTTGTGTTCCCATTTATATGCTATATCATTTTAATACGGAATTGTTTTCTCTTTCCTAAACATACCTTGTTGTTATAGAGCTCGCTCGCGCTCTCTCGCTCTCTCTCTCTCTCTCTCTCTCTCTCTCTCTCTCTCTCTCTGTGTGTGTGTGTGTGTGTGTGTGTGTGTGTGTGTGTGAGTGTGTGTGTGTGTGTGTATGTTGTTCTTCCTCCCTCGATCCTGAGCTCTGGGATTAAAGGGGTGGCCACCACCCCCAGCTTCTGTTGATTTTTATATTGATGATGCCATTGAGAGTAGGAGAGCCTGTTTTATCTCACTCTTCCCAGCATCTAGCATAATCCTTGGGAAATTAATGGTAGAAATACATTTCAAGCTGCAGTAGGTTTAAAAGTGAATTCTCTTCAGAGTTCAAATATCCTGGTTTTTAATTTGTATTTCTTGTATCTTTCTATAAACTGGACTTTCTCAGACATGATAAATATTGTGAACAATTTGAAGTTCCTATCAGTTTTTTTTTTTTATTAATTGCTATTAAATTTTGCTAGCAGACATTAGTTTAAACTTTCACTTCTTATGGGATCAGAGTTCCACAGTAGGGGGAGAGTGGGCTGGAGCTATGGTTCAGTGGTTAAGAGCACTGGCTGTTCTTCCAGAGGACCTGGGTTCAATTCCCAGCCACCTACATGGTGGCTCACAGCTTTATGAAACTCCAGTTCCAGGGAATCTGACATTCTCAATGCAGGCAAAACACCAATGCACATAAAATAAAGATAAATAAATCTTTAAGAATTCCACTGTGGAATCTTTTTAAAAAATATTTTACATTCCTAAAGACCCATATGAATTAGAAGTTCAATAAGAAAATGCATCGTAAATTGTAACATACTAAAAATGTACTTATTTTTTTACCAAGTATGTAGGTTCTGAGAATCAGCTACTGTTTCTTGACAGCAGGTGTCCTTGTCTGAAAAGTTTGGCTTTAACCATGGGTATAACTACAGGACATCAGTAGACTTATCCAAGCAGTTGTTCATTTTCTTTTCATAACACACATAGGAAAATAGGATTCTTTTACAATTAGTAGGATATGTTCACCATTTATAGGGATTTTTCTTGTATATTATCTCATTTAAACTGTACTCTGAGCTTTGTGTAGTCATTTTATAAATGAAGAAACAGTCACAAAATTTAATTTTGTACAAATTCACATAGTGGTAAAACTAGGACTCAAATAAATCTTTGTTCTTTCTACTTCATGGTATAAGTAAAGAATTCTTTTTTTTTCTTTTGGGTTCTTTGAGACAGGGTTTTTCTGTGTAGCTTTGCACCTTTCCTTTCCTGGATCTCACTCAGTAGACCAGGCTGGCCTCAGACTCACAGAGATCTGCCTGGCTCTGCCTCCTGAGTGCTGGGATTAAAGCTGTGTGCCACCACTGCCCGGCTAAGAATCTTATATTGACATAGTAAGTGTGGAAATAAAAAACCTAAACAGCAGGAGAGTAAACAAAAGAATGGGCAAGTGTATCAAACAGATGCTCTTTAAATGAGGAAGTCCAAATGACCAGTAAACCCATGAAAAAATGTTCACGCTCAGGAGATGCAAATCAAATGATAGTAAGGCCCCATTTTAGCCAGTCGAAGTGGTTGTCATTAAACAAACCCCAAATATTGATAAGTGTGGGAGAAAGCAGAATGGCTGTCACCAAGGAAACACAAATATTTGTGAGTTTGAGAAAAAGGAATCCGTATACATTATGAATTAGTACAGATACTGTGAAAATGAATATGGAGGGCCCTCCAAGAATTAAAAGTAGAACTGCTGTAAGAGTCAACTGTACCCCCCCCCCCCAAGTGTCTAGTCTAAGGAGTCAAGTTGGCTTTTGTAGAGACACCAGCATACTCATTTGTGTCACAACACTATTTACAGCTGCCAAGTTACAGAATCAGACTAGGGACACATTGACAGCATGGGTAAAGACAGTGTAGAGTATATAGACCTATATATGCAGTGGTTTTTATTCAGCCATAAAGAACAAAACCTGTTATTTGCATGTAACTGGGTATAACTGGAGATCAGTCTACCAAATGAGATAAGCCAGACTCACAAAGAAGAAAAAAGCAAAAAAATCCATGAAAATTAGAAGAGAACCATTACAAGCAAGAAAGGAAAAAGGAGAAGTAGGTGTAAGAGAAGATCATAGGGATGGGGCTAGCTCAAGGTATGTGTGTAGGAAAGTGTCACAGTGAGACCTGTTGCTCGTACAGTTATATGCCCTCTGAAAAGTAAAGAAGCTACAAGTAAAACAGCCCAGAGCAAAGCAGTAATGAAATAGAATAACTGTGAGAACTTACTAACTTTAAACATCTTTCATGCTCTAGTAAACTAATGGTTTAGCTTATTTAGCTCTAAACTCAAGTTGGACACTTTATTTCTAAGTTGCCTTTATTTGTGGCAGGTCTAGCCTTTAGCAGACTGCCATTTCAGACCTTCCCTGAAGAGTTTATTTGTTTATTTTTAATGGATTTTTAAGAGAGAATGGTTTGATTTCATCTTGTTCATGGGTGGTTTAAGAGGTACATGTAGAGCCTGTTCTGGTTTGCCTGTTAGGATCTCTGACCAGTTTTCTTAGATATTTAGGAAATATTTCCTCTCTTTGTTGCTGCTAAAGAATTAGAAGACTCAGGTGATTGCATAGCCCACCTTGTCTCCATTACGCTTGATTAATACTTTCTTTTTTTTAACCCATAAGTCATTCTGATTTGAATGATGCGTTCAATGGCCCAATATCTGTGTGCGTGCGTGCGTGCGTGCGTGCGTGCGTGCGTGCGTGCGTGCGTGTGTGTGTGATAGGTGCCAAAATTTAGCTGCTTAAAAACGATGTTGATTGTCTCTTCGTTTCTCTAAGCTGAAGGTTAACTCATCCTTGGACCTCTGACTCATGAACTTGCCATCATTATCAGCAGGCACCTTAGTTTCACGTGCAGGCTGATTTTAGGAAGAACCTAGTTCTCAGCTTGTTCCTGTGGTTGTTGGCAGGACTTAGTCGTGAGCCATGTGGGCCTCTCTGTAGGGTAGCTCATGATCACACAGTTAGCTTCTGACAGAAAGAAAGGAGAACACAACAAGAGAACTTTCTGAAATGACATCCCATCTTGCCTGATACATTCTGTTTACCGGAGTTAATAGTCCGGTGCTCATTCCATGGAAGCGACTGTGCCAGGGCATGGCTATCAGTGGGAGGGGATCACGGAAAGCCATTCAGGAAGCACTTGCGGAGAGTGACCCTGCTGAGAGGAAATTGCATCCACATAGTACTGTGGAGTACAACTGGTGACTTGTTCCCTCGTCTTTTCCCTCTTCTCTCTATCCCTGTTTGATACACAGGGCTTATCATTCATCAGTTTTTTAGCACTGCCTCTAATTTATAGATTTCATAGCTACAACTTTTCTGCTGAAGGAGTTCATTTTTATATAATATAATTTTAGAGGAGTACTATTCAACAAAATATATTTTAATAAATACATTTGTGATGACTTCATTGCAGTTTTGAATATGTAATATGAATTTGCTTGTCTCCAAGAGCAGGGGTAAGGACCTACTCAAATCAAGCTGTTGCTCCAGTACAGACTGTTGACAAACAAGAGAAGAGCCTGGTGGCCTTCATGCTTAGTACCCAACTCCCCATACTTACCCTAGTGGCCACCAGGATCAAGCTTTGAATTTCTGTTCACATTAACTGCAAGTGGCCAGGGACTTTAGGGTCAGAACTCCTGCCTACTTAGCTGTCTGTCTTCCACCCGCATCCCTTGCTTTCTGTTCCCCTCACTAGACTTTATGCTAAACTCCATGATCCCTTTGTCTTTGTTTAGAATGAAGCAAGATTCTTCACTTGATGACATTTCCCCCTGCTTTTTGTTGAAGTCTTCTCAACTAATTTTTTTTTTTTATTTCCATTTTTCCCTCTAGCACTCAAAAGAAGTGGGAAAAGATCCTTCTTGCTCCTCATTTGTGTTTTCAGACCTTTTGAATATCATCAGATTTCAATTCTCATCTCCAGACTGTCTCTGGTCACTTCTTTGCTTAAGCTCTCGGTTCCTAGCTCATATTAACTCTTTCTAATATTACTTCCATGATGACTTACTAGTTCAAGAATATTAGTTTTCTTTCTTTTTTTTTTCTTCCTCTTCCCTCCTCCTCCTCCTCTTTTTAAAGACAGAATCTTTCTGTGTGGCCCTGACTGTCTTGGAATTCTTTATGTAGATCAGGCTGGCCTTGGGTTCACAGAGATCCTCCTGCCTCTGTCTCCCGAGTGCTAGGTGCACCACTATGCCTGGTAGAAACTTAGTTTTCTATCTAAATGCTTTTCTAAAATTGTAGCTGTATCTAATAATCATGTTGTCCAACTGTCTTGAGTTACCAGCTTCCATGGTTGTTCTCTAGACCTTAATTTACCCATGACTAAAATCCATTCATCACTTCTATTTCACGTATTCTGACTGCTGTCTTCTCCCATATCATTCCACTGATCTATCACCATTATAATCACAACCCCAATAACTGAACCCCTCTTGTATCTTTGTTATGTTTTCTTGGTAAAGTTCTCACTGATGCTGTCCTTGTTCCTGAATCCAGCAGGCAGGTTGTTTATTATCTTCTGAGATACCTCACTAGGACTTGACATGGTTGACTGCTCCCTCCTTGAAACAGTCTATGAGTAAACTTCATGGATTTCTGTCCATAACACTGATTGTGGAGCACAGATTTTTGGCCTCAATCTATCCATGATTACTGCCTTAGTCAATTTAATCTTGTTTATAATTTTTCTGATTTGTATCTACAGTTCACAACTTTTCCCTAAATCCTAAACTCAACAAACATATCCTCACTTGGGCTGTTTTATAGGGATTCTCAATCCTAGCATATCTGAAGCCAAAATTTTTATCTTCCTACCTAAGTCTGTACCTCTTAAATCTTATTCATCTCATTAGGTGGCAAGTCAGTCTTCTAGGTGGTTAGGAAAGGTTAGGAAAAACCTGTCAGTGCTATCCTTGGCTTTTCTTTTCTCCTACATCCTCTGTCCAGTCTGATAGCATATAGAGATTGACAGTCATTTCAGATTTCTCCATTTAACTGGAGTTTGGGTGAATCTTATTACCTCCACAGTGTTCACTCTGATCCTGCTAGCTGTCATGAAGTAACTAACTGTTTCTGGTGATTGAAATAGCCTTCTGTCTGGTCCCCCATGTCTGTCTTATAGCCCATTCCCCTTTCTCTATTCATGCGTAAAATTTATAGCTCGAACAAACCTTAAACATTAGTCAGTTATGTATCTGTTTTATGATTTCCCAACTCATGCCATAAAAATAAAAATCCTAACACTGATTAACAGGACTCTACCAGTGCTGTGTAGTAGAAAAATAATGAATGCTATTTAAATGAAAATTTTCTAGCAACCATGCTATTACATGTAAAAAGAAAACAATTTAAATGTTATAAAGACCAAAATATCAAAATAGTATTTTAATGCATCTGTGTAAATAGTTAATGAGATTATTTTACTTTTGTGATATCAAGTCTTAGAAGTAGTGTACACTTTATATAGTTCAGAAGAAATTATTAGAAATACTTGGTTTTTATTTCAGTTTCACAAAATTTACAACTGAAAAAGTAGACTCACATACCCACAGGAAACTCCAAATATTCATGAAAGTTTCTTAATAATTGAATGTACTTTTAAACTTTAATTAGGGGTCTGGAGAGATGGCTCAGAGGTTAAGAGCACTGACTGCTCTTCTAGAGGACCTGTGTTCAATTCCCAGCACCCACATGGCAGTTCACAACTGTGTGTAACCCCAAAATCTGACACCCTCACACAGACATACATACAAGCAAAAAAACCAATGTACATAAAATAAATAAATTATTTTTAAAAACCACTTTTGATTAGTTTTAAAACTGATAAAATTCTGTTTCTGTCCATTTCAAATGGTTTTTAAAAAGCCATGTGAGGCTAGTGGCTGCCATACTGGACACAGCAGCTCTTTCCCACATCCCTGTAGTGGGTCCCATCTCCCACTGCTTCCCCTTTGCTCATTCTGCTCCAGCACTCATGGCCCCTGGTCTTTCATTGTGACATACACAGTTGTATTTCAGAGCCTTGTGTTGATTTCTTTCTTGGTCCATAAGGACCTGCCCTTCTCTAGGCCTGTGCTCAAATACCACGTTCTCGTCAGTACTGAGTAGTACCTGGACTAGTTATCTTCCTTCTTAACTTTTCATTCCCAAGCTGCTCTCTAAAGAAATAAGAACTATGGGGAGAGGGGCTCCATCTACAGAGAAAAGCAGTGAAATGCAAGACTTGTTCCATGCAGGCCCTGGGCATGAATATGTTAGGAAAAGCTTGTATCCTCTGAGCTTGCTTCCTGTCACATTGGCTTAAGGGGTCATCTTTTTGTGTGCATGACTGCCTTCTTACAGTTTGGAAACCTTTTAGAAGGCTCTTCCTTCAGTGTCCTTGGCATCTTCTTTGGCATGTAACAGAACTTTGAGCAAAAGACAATGTGAAATACTAAGTGGTGAGTCATACCAGTACCCTTTCATCATTTACAGTCTGCAGTCATCTCTCTACCCTCTGTTCTTTTCCAGTGGCAGCAGCTTGACAGGCGTCCTTGACAGTTCATGTTTTGGCTTTACAGGTTCTGTGACTAATCCCGACATTGGCTGTCTTCCTATATCCACTCTGTTTTACAGTACTCATTTTCTGAGACCAGTCCTTGCAGTGTGTACATAAACTTCTGTTTTCGTATTTCTAGTAGGAAACACAAAGATGTAAACCATACACCTGAGTTCTTCATCTTTAATGTGTTCCTCACTACTGTGCTTGGTGTGTTGAATGAACCAGGCACAGAACAGGAATGAGTTGCTAGTATAGGAGGAAATTTTGAATAGTCTAATAATTTTGAAAGAGAATTGCACAGTTGGCCAGGGCGAAGGGGCACACTCACTACTTTATCATTTAAAACCTTACTAGAACGCTGTGGCAGTCAGCACTGGTACTGGCACAAGACTATGTAGACTAAGGAAAACCAAGAATAGGAATAAATCTGGGCCAGAGAGATGGCTCGGAGGTTAAGAGCACTGACTGTTCTTCCAGAGGTCCTGAGTTCACTTCCCAGCAATTCCCTATATGTTGGCTCACAACCATCTGTAATGAGATATGGTGCTCTCTTTTGGCCTGCAGGCATATATGCAGATAGAACACTGTATACATAACATAGTAAATAAATCTTAAAAAAAAAGAATAGGAATAAATCAACTCAGCCCCTGTCAATAGGATTGTTATCAGGACACCAAGATATTCATTGGATAAATAGTGTCTTTCTACAAATGGTACTGAGACAACCAGATATTCACACCCTTTAAAAAGTGTGAGGAATTCATTTGAGTTAAGATACATAATCTGTGTACCATACCTTTTTTTTTTTCCTCTTGGTTTTAAACACATTGAGAGGCAATAGAAGACACACAGCTGTTGAATAAAGTGTTGAGCTGTAAAATCAAATGTCAGCCCCAGGGTGGGAGAGTCTCAGAGTTTGAGAAGTCCAGAAGAGCTCACTATTAGGAAACAGATTACAAGATATTGTGTAATAAAAAGAGCACATCCCACAGTACAAATAAGAGGTAAGTGTCTCCCTAACTACTTTTTTTTTTTTTTTTTTTGAGAGAGAGAGGGGGGCTTACTGTGTAGTACAGGTTGGCTTCCTTCTGCCTCAGCTTCTCTGCAGCTGGGGTTATAGGTATGTGCTACCTGATGCCTTTTATTCTGTGTATCTAACTCTACCAAGTGCCATCCAGTTCAGGCTAGACAGCACTATTGGAGTTACGAATTACTCTTTGAATTGTTTCCTTTCTGAGGTACTGCCACCACCCACCATTACGCTTTATCTTGGTCAGCTTGTTAGGTGTGACGCTCCCTACGTCTGTTTTGGGGGATTCCCTTGCACCTCTGGCCAGGGGCTCTTCTCTCCTGTAGTGTGTACTCTACAGAAGCATGGGCCCTCAGTGCCACTCACACACACATACAGCATCCAGCTCTCTGTGGAGAGTACACTCTCCTGCTGACAGAGCCTGCAGGTCTCAGCACAGAACTCAGTGCTAGTTGTGTTTCTAGTGGGCCTAGTGCCCCTTTCTCCCTAACCTACAGGTTTTTCTCAGAGTGACTTAAAAGACTAATTACAAAAAATAGTACCCTCCTTTAGTTCTAACTTTTAGATGAACTGAGTTATGTGCCTTGTTGAGTTCTCAAATTCCTTTACCAGTTTCAGTACCAAACTTAGGAGTGTTTTATGTCATGGACTTTCTGTCCTTTTTTTACCATTTAAATTGGGTGCTCTTAAAAAACCAAATGGCCACTGGCATCTTGAGTTGAACATTGTAGTTTCTAGTTATTTTGATAACTAAGGGAAAAAAAATTCCCTGCTAACAGTAGTGTATGAGGGAGCATATAAAATGTGTTCTGGAAGGAGCCCCATTCTCTTCCTTAAGGTAGACTGTTTAGCGATATGGTGTTGTGGGTGATGCTATGAATTTGTGATTTGTATGGCTTCAGATGTCATCATTTTTCCCCTACTTTCTAGGAAGTAACAGCTAGCAGTCGCCACTATGTTGACAGGCTATTTGACCCTGATCCCCAGAAAGTTCTCCAAGGTGTCATGTAAGTAGTATGCATTTAAGACTCTATGAAAAAGCCTTTTTTGTCTTCTTGTTTTAATCTGACATAATATAATTATGAAAATGCAAGTATAACTTTTCTTTCATTTGACTTCATTTATGAGATGAGTGCTTGACATTCATGACAATATTTCATTATAAAGTTTGTCTGTTAATAGTTATTAACTAACATGATTGACTTCATTTTTTTTGTAGAACCCTTGTTTTCTATTTTAAAATGTTTCCTTTGGGGAATGCTTTTGCTTTTAATATCTACCAAAGCAAGATAAAAATTGATAGTCAATCATTGGAAAGCAGTGGGAAAAGAGTTTAGTAGGAGTTTGTTGTTGTTTTGCTTTATTTTTTTGGTTAACTCATCAACTGTCATCAGAATTTCCTAGTGATGAAAACCTAAATATCAACATTTAGAAAGCAGTCCTTAGAAAATTTAAGTTCCTAATAACAGAGAGCATGAATATCCTTCTTTAATGAGGGGAAATATTTTTAATCAACACATTGTAGGTGATTGTTTTTAAGATTAAAGTTGGGATGTAGCACGAATCTTAAAAGTTCTTATTAATAAAAACAAACCCAGAGCCAGGTATTGGGGTGAATGCTAGAAGATCAGAGAAGCAGGACAAGCCACAGCCACCTCACCTTGCCAATTCCTCAGCTGATCCTGTTTCCTCAGACTGGATGTCTCTCAGCTGAACTGTGCTGCTCAAAAGCCTAAAAGCTTAACCAGGCTCTAGTTCCTGGTTTTCACGCCTTATATACCTTTCTGCTTTCTGCCATCACTTCCTGGGATTAAAGGTTCTTGTTACCACGCCTAGCTGTTTCCAGTGTGGCTTTGAACTCACAGAGATCCAGATGGATCTCTGCCTCTGGAATGCTAGGATTAAAGGCGTGTGTGTGTGTGTGTGTGTGTGTGTGTGTGTGTGTGTGTGTGTGTGACCATTTTCTGGCCTCTATATCTGGTGGCTGTTCTGTTCTCTGACCCCAGATAAGTTAATTAGGGTGCACAATATTGTGGGGAACACTATCACCACATTGGGCAAATGAGATAAGACTTCATGTGACTGAAAAGTGAATGTTGTCCTGTATTTTTGAGGTTCAGTGGTTTTTCATCTTAGTTCTGAGGAAGGAGATCTGGCCTAAGGCTGCTCATGGAATTGGGAAGCATAGGGCCTATAGTCCTCAGTTCTGGGGAAGGCACAAGATTCAGAAGAGGGTGAGGATGAAGTGCATTTGAGGTAGCCATCAGGCCAGAAGCAGATGAGTCTCTTTCCTTCCTCTTCCCTTACTAATGTTTTCAGTCAAATAGTATTTTAAACTTTATTCTTGTTCAGCCATGGTAAGCTGAGATGTTTTGCTTATAGCCTTTCTTTTGACTATAATTCTTTTTTTTTTTTTTTTTTTTAAATAATGACATGTTGCCAGGCAGTGGTGGCACACCTTTAGTCCCAGTACTCCAGACTTAGGAGGCAGAGGTAGGCAGATCTACATGAGTCATTGCCAGCCTAGTCTACAAAGCAAGGTCCCAGACAGCCAGGACTATACAGAGAAACCCTGTCTTGAAAAACCAAAAATCAAACCAAACAAAAATTACATGTGGGGTTGGGGATTCAGCTCAGTGGTAGAGCGCTTGCTAGGCCCTGGGTTCAGTTCTTAGCTTGGGGGAGGGGGGGTTACATGTATGTGTATGTGTGTGTGCCTGAGTGTATATGTGTGCACTGTATGGATTCAAGTACCTGCAGAAGCCAGAGGAGGGTGTTAGATTCCTGAAATTGGAGTTATAGGTGGTTGTGAGCCACCCATTTTAGGCTCTGGGTACAGAACCCCCAGGCCTCTGCAAGAACAGCAAATGCTTTTAACTGCTGAGCCATCTCCCCAGCCCTTGAGTGTAATTCTTATTCAAAGCCAGAAAAGCTGGCTGGAACTCAAAATATTTGACACTGTTTTTGCCCTTTGTTTTAATTTTTTATTTTTTTTAAAATTGTATTTATTAAGTATACAGTATTCTACCTGCATGTATACCTGCAGGTCAGAAGAGGGCGCCAGATCTCATTATGGATGGTTGTGAGCCACCATGTAGTTGTTGGGAATTGAACTCAGGACCTCTGGAAGAACAGTCAGTGCTCTTAACCTCTGAGCCATCTCTCCAGCCCCCGCTCTTTGTTTTAGGAAACAAGAAGAGATGAGACCCTCTGCCCATGTTAACTTTGCTTTTGCCCCCTTAACTGAGAGAATTTATGATGATTTAGTCAGCTCTCTTAAAGACTAGATTGAGTGGTATCAGAAAAAGTGGTAGAAAAGCCCCCATTGAGTTTTAGTTAAGAGGGAGGTTTAAATAACATAGTTCTTTAGACAAGCAGACACTCCCTCCACGGACCAGACAGCTCTCTAGATAGAGAATACTAAATATTACTTAGAATTCTTCAGTTTAGTTGAAGATGCTCATTGAGTATTCAGTATATAGAAGATGATATTTTCATCTTTATTACGCTTGATAAGAGAAAGCTAGATTTATTTACTAGTTAGTGATCTTACCTGATAAACTTTTATCCTGGGGTCTCTGATATGAGTAACTAAACTCAGGAAAATTTAAATTTACTAAAGACCACTATAGCTTTTGAAAAGTTGACAAGTGAGAGAGCTGAAGAGTAAGGGATGCAAGAAAAAGAGGAACAACTGCATTGCAAGAAAGCAGCTTAAGTGTAATTTCAAGAGGCATTAATGCCTCTTGAAAGGCTAGGGAGTCTAAGCTGTCAGTTAGGCAAAGGAGAGTGGCTTATATAAGGAGTGGATTGAGCATGGGCATTGGAGTTGGCCAACAGTAGGTTAAATCCCTAGTTGTGACATTTCCTGGAGGGGTCCTTTCCTATTTGTATGTTTGGGCCAATTACTCAATTTCCTTGAACCATTATTTTGTCATCTTAAAGAGAAAATAGCCACCTACCCTGCCAGGTTGTGAGAAGTAACTAGAAATATAAAATTCATTTCCTGGAGTATTGTGGATGCCACCTTTGTCAGTTAAGTAGTCAGTTGATACTGGCCTAGTTTAAAATAACTTTAAAAATGACATAAAGGGACATTGACTTCCCGAGTCTCCTCTCCGCTTCATGGAGGTTCTTTCTCTCTGTGTGTTTGTTGTATGTGTGTGTTTTCTCACCCTTACCTAATAAACGCCTTTCTTTAACAGATGAAAAAAAGATCTGAGTTTCTTCAGAAAATAGAAAGGAAAGTTCAAGTCAAAATCAGAAACAATACAGTTTGAACTGAAGAGAAGGCGGGGGCGTTGGGGGGTTGGGGGGGAACCAGAGTGTTTGATTTGGATGAGAAAGTGCAAGTGCTAAGGAAGATAGATGCTCCAGGAGCAGTGGTGGCTGCTTAAGTCTGTTTACACTTTTAAAGGAACCATCACCAGCCATTGCTTTCCACTCTGTTTCAGAGTGAAGCTAGCCTTACAGAGGCATATTTGCTGAGATTCTGATAAAGCTTTTTTCTCTATATACAAATATTTATTTTTCCTGAACAGTGTCACTGTCTGAAAATTATAACAAATTATAGAATAAAAAGTGAATTATATTTTTAACATTTATTTTTAGATATATTTGTTCAGTACAATATTGATTGAGGAAAAGGGGAACCACAGTGATATTTAGGAAAAGGTGTACATTTCATAACATTATATAGGAGTTATATTGGATTCAATAGGTATCTAGAGGAAAATATCTAGAATAGAACCAACCAAAGATAATCTTTTTGTTTTAGGGGAGGAATAGGCAGAAACAGAAGTAAACAATTACAAATCCAAAATCCAAATGGAGAAACAAAAAAGAATTGATAAGAACTATAGCTTAATCTACAAGCCAACTGACTTTTATTTTCCTAGCTCTATTAAATTATTTTTTCTCACAAAAATTATGAATATAAATAACATAGGAAAAACAAAGTTGAAGAAATTAAACATAAGCGATGTATTTTCATAATAGCCTATTAACTATTGATGTGGCTGTGACTATAGAAAACTGCTATGTAGATAATGCAGAGCGTAAAGGTGCCTGTTACCTAATCCGTAAGTGCAACCTTCTTGGAAAAGTCGTATTAAGAATCAGTACTACTTGGCAGTTGTTAAAGAATGAACAATGATCTTTTTTTTTTTTTTTGGGTTTTTCGAGGCAAGGTTTCTCTGTGTAGCTCTGACTCTCTGACTGTCCTGGAACTAGCTCTGTTAACCAGGCTGGTCTCAAACTCACAGAGATCCTCCATCCACCTCTGCCTCCAAGTGCCAGGACTAAAGGTGTGCACCACCCCTCCCAGCTGCATCTTAAAGTCTAATTTGTATTACTTTTTGTTTGTTTTGTTTTTCAAGACTCTCTGTGTAGTTGTGCTGGAGCTAACTGTAGACCAGGCTGGCCTTGAACTTAGAGATGTAACTAATGTAACTTTTTGTTGGTAGTTTAACATTCAGCATAAATTTGGATGATCCTCTATATCAAAGACTTGAATACAGAAACCAATCCTTTTTTTTCCCCCCAAAAAGAGCAAAGTTTCAAATATCTAACTGAACAGAAGATAATTAGGTATGGCATGAGATATATGCAGATGGGGGTGGCACTCCTGTAGGTCATGAATTGTAGTAGAATTTTTAGTTGTAAAAGGGAATCAGCATAGTAGGCAGACTGGACTACATTGCAAATTCTGAGCTTTCTCTAGTGTAGAGATCTTTATGTGACTTTAAACAATTGTAGAAATGGAACATGGTAGTAGTGAGTACCCATATTCTAGTGCACAGGGGCAGAGGCAGGAAGAACTTGAGTTGGAAGCCAACTTTGGTATATAGAAAGTTCAGGGCCAGCCTGGGCTATGTGATTCCATGCCTCAAAACAACAGCAGCAAACAAAAGACAGTTGCAATACAGTTTTTGGCAAGATTGTTGTGGTATTGGTTCTACTGTCTCAAATCTCATAGTTGAAGAAATGTTCAGAATTTTGTAGATCATGAATCAAAATTACTTAAACGACTCCCCTCCTTCCCCCATGTTCAAAACATCTCAACTAGGCTCCTGCCTGGTTTTTATTTTCGTGGTTCTTTAAAAGATCAGTGATACTCCCGTGTGGCCATGCCTTTATATTCCTATGTTGAAAGGCAAAGGTGATATGAACAAACATGGCCGACTCTGAAGTTAAGGTTGAGTAGAATCATAGCTGGCCTAGATTCCTCCAGTAATTCACAGGTAATTGTCAGTGTATGAATTGTGAGGTTCTCACTAAGAGCCAGTTTCTAAAGTGCTTTCTAAAGTATTTTAATCTACTAATGAGATGAGATGGTTTTGGTAATAATTACTGTTTTCTGGCTCCAGAAACAATATGCCTCTGCTTTTGATATGGACAGGGTCTTCTTTTTTTTGTTAAATGAACCAGAATTAGCAGTTCATATAAAAACAAAGTATTTGTTTCTTGAGGATTTAAAGTTACAAGGTTAAATTTTTGGCCAATAAATATGTATAAAGTAATAGTGTACCAGAGAAGCAGTGTTATAGAGTCTTTAGTAGTGGTACTCTAAAATGGAACTTAGCCTGGGAGTTAGGGCCACCAATGAGATTGCCGTAGTTTATTAGCTCAACTTGACATTGTCTATGCTGCTGTAGAAACACCTCTTTCAGTGTGTATATGTGTGATGCTGACTTTGAAGTCCTGCTGTGTATTTGTTTGTATATAATACGTCTTATCATATGTACAGGGCACCTATTTGCTGTCACATTTTTCTGTAGTGTTCTAACACATTGTGATGTTCTTTAGAATGATTAGATTTAAAATATTAATATGCTTCAAAATGTTGAACATTTGTTACACAGTTATTAAGTTGTATACTCTTTTTGGAGAAAGTAAGGTGATTTGCAGTCATGTTGGTAAAACAGAATTAAATCCAGTAAATAGTCTAATTCCTGAGGCAGTATGTAATTTTCAGAATTGTTCATTCATTAGGGGTAGATATGATCAAGATATATACATGTATGAAATCATCAAAAATAAATAAAAGATGTTCTAAAATATTTACTAAGGAACCTTAAGATGCTATAGAAAAATTATATATTTACTGTAAAATATTTTAATTTCATGGAAGTTTCTGAAATTACATTTTAAATATCTGCATCACAGAGTAATTTATAGGAATAAGCTACTTGCTGCCAGTTTTCAGGCCTATTCTGTTTGCACATATGGTAGTATGGTTTGTGTTTGAAGTTGGCTTGAGTCAAGTGTCCTTTGAAAAGTTTGCTTCCTTGGCCTGAAGATGCATCTTGGTGATAGAGGGGACTTGTTTAGCATACACAAGGCCTGGTTTGATCTCAGAACTAGAAAAATAAATTGATTCCTGATTCAAATTTATGAGTAATAAATCATCATCGAGCTCATTTGAAAATTCTTTTTGGTGCTGAGGATTGATCCTAGTTGAGCACTCTTCTAGTACCTGAATTCTAATTAACACAGCAGCTTATGGATGGCTAGCTGTTAATCTGAAATATAAATAGTGTTTAATTGGGATGCAAATATATGTACCTTATTTTCTAGCTATGCTTAGAAATTGAAAGCTCAGCCAGGTATGGTGACACATTCCTTTAGTACTAGCACTCAGGAGGCAGAGACAGGTGGATCTCTGAGTTTGAGGCCAGCCAGGGCTATACAGAGAGAGAAACCATGCCTCAAAAAACAAAGCTGAAAAACAAACAAAACCAAAAAAGGGAAGAAATCAAAAGCTCATCATACTTAGATGATGTAATAAGATGTATTGTATTGCTGTCTTTTTTGAAGACACTGCTTTATTCTTTGTGTGTGTGTATGTGTGTGTGTGTATGTATGTGTGTGTGTGTGTATGTGTGTGTGTGTGTGTGTGTGTGTGTGTGTGCGCGCGTGTGTGCACACGGCGCGCGCGCACACCACTTTATTTGTTCTGGGGAGTTGTCCAGAGTCCCTTAGAACTTCTGGAAGCTTCTTGGTGCCAGCAGCCTTGGTGACCTTGAGCACATTGAAGCATACTGTCTTGCTCAGAGGCCTGCACTCTCCCACAGATGTCGCCGATCTGTACATCCCTGAAACTGGGACAGGTGCATGGACATGTTCTTGTGGTGCTTCTCAAAGCGATTGTACTCCCGGATGTAATGGAGATAGTCCCTGCAGATGACAATGGTCCTCTGCATCTTCATCTTGGTCACGACACCAGACAGGATCGGACCTCAGATGGGTATTTCTTGTCTATGTAGGTGCCCTCGATGGCCTCCTTGGGTTCTTGAAGCCTAGACCGATGTTTTTGTAGTACTGGTGGAGTTTTTCCTTGCAGGTTTTTCTCCAAGCAGAACACGCTTCTTGTTTTGAAAGATTGTGGGCTGCTTTTGGTAAGCACGTTCCATCTGAATGTCCACCATCTTCCCGGCAGCCTGAGAAAAAGAGAGGTGGGATCACTCCCCGGTTTCCTTATTCGACACTGCTTTATTCTTAGCTACCCACAAATATGTGGGATTTTTCTTTCTTAATTTACAGCTCATTGTCTTTGATATTGAGCTTGTAAGTGGACCAAACCGTATACTTAGACTATAGTTTTTAGTGCCCAACGTATTTGGAATGACTGTATAATCGTATTTTCTTCTAAATGAGAGATGTTTCAAGTAATTGAGAACTAACATTGGTTCAGAATGACTGGTATAGCTGATCCTTAGTCTGGAACTCCAACCTTAACTGTTACTTCATTTTCAGGCAATAATAGGTTCAACTTTATTCTATCTTTTCACTATTTAGAAATAAATACAGGCTTATTCCTGATTGAAATTTGTCTCTTCAGCAGCTCTAGATTTCAATTGTATTTTTCCTTTCTTTTTTGCCACTATTTTAACAGCAAGGTATACTGTTTACTCTCTCTCTATGCTCTATTTAAATGTCTGCTTGCTAGGCACTATACATTACAGTTAATATTTGAGCCCTTTGTCTCTAGTCTCTTTCAAAGCAAAGAAAAGGGAAGTGAAGTAGAAAGGTTAATCTACACTGTAATACTCTGTGTCTCCTAAAACCATTCATTGGTTTGTGGAATTGAGATTGTAGCTGAACTCTTTACCAGGCAAGTGTATTAAGGTGCACTTTGTGATGTTTTAAGACTGACTCCTCCTATCCCCCAAAATGGGATAGCTCCAAAACATGTGTTTTAACCTTTTCTACCTGGATATATTCTTCTGTTTGTTTATTTGTTTTGTTTTTTAATATTTATTTTTTGACAGTTTAATACATGTAAACAATGTATCTTGATCATACCCCCCCCATACATAGGTATTCTTTTTTTGTTTTTTGTTTGTTTGTTTTTGTTTTTTCGAGACAGGGTTTCTCTGTGTAGCTTTGCGCCTTTCCTTGAGCTCGTTCTGTAGACCAGGCTGGCCTTGAACTCACAGTATCCACCTGCCTCTGCCTCCCAAGTGCTGGGATTACAGGCATGCACCGCCACCACCACCACCTAGCAGGTATTTGGCACGTATTCTTATTTAGTTTAGTATGTCTGAAATCAGAGTAGATCTTTGTTTTGTTGAGGGATTTCTTCTTTAGGCTTCTTATGTTTTATTATTTCCAAACGTGAAAGAGTTTGTGTACCTGCCAAGTGCCATGCACTATGCTGTGAATGTACATAATAGTGAATATGGCTTCTGTCTAGGGAGTCAGAAGCCTAATGGAGTCAAGTAACTCCAGACACAATCAGCGTCCTTTTATGTGATACAGAGTACCACGATGATGCCTGGTGTCATCACTTAGTTGCCCCTCTAGTCAGTGCACCAGCCTATCTACATTTAGCTTACCTTCTTCCTTAGGCACTGCTTTCTTCCTGCCACTTCTGTGATCCAAGTCACAGTTACTCCCAGATCCTCTCCTCTAGTCTCTCTCCTTCCTGTCACTTTGGTTTCCTGCCACCCTGAGGTGAACCTTCTTTTTTCAGTTGATGTTCCTACCATCTTCACATCCATCGTAATCTGCTAGTAGCTTCTTTGGCTCTTGCCATCTGCTCACTCAGTTCTGACCATTTTCTACAGTTCAGCTTAGCTCCTCCCATTGCCTCAAAAATCTTTTAAGTTTATTTATCATCTGTATTTTTTTTTTTCCAAGACAGGGTTTCTCTGTAGCTTTGGAGCCTGTCCTGGACTAGCTCTGTAGATCAGGCTGGCCTCGAATTCATAGAGATCCACCTGCCTCTGCCTCCCGAGTGCTGGGATTACAGGCGTGCGCCACCATGGCCTAGCTGTCATCTGTATTTTTAAACCTATACTCTATATACTAAGTTTATAATTTGGCTGGGCTGACACTGTTAGTAATATTTTTTTGTCTCTCCAGGGAGATTGTAACTCTTCAAAATAGGCATATAATGTTTTGTAGCCTTCATAACACATAATACAGTGCTGAGCTCAGTAATTGTGACTTTTAGAAGAAGATAATCAGGCATGTCTTCTCCCAAGCATCAGTAGACAAGATAGGCAAGAAATTGTGTTCTTTTGATCTCCTGTGAAAAGGATGTCTGACTAAAAGTTTTAAATGCTTTTATTTTATATACAGACATAGAAAAATAAAAAGAAAGATACCAAATTTATTTTTCATCAGATTGCTATAAAGTCTTTATGTGTAGAAGGACATGGAAAAAAAAGATCATCTCCCTTAGAAGACATGAGTTGATTCTTTTGTTTTGCTTTCATTTGGTTTTTGTTTTTCAAAATAGGATCTCCCTGAGTAGTCCCAGCCAGTCTGGAACTCACTATGTAGTCTAGGCTGGTCTTAAACTCATGGTCCTCCTGTTTCAGCCTCTTACAGTGTTGGGATTGCAGGTGTAAGTCCCAAGCCTGGTGACATACTCGGATCTGTCATTTAATATGGAGTTCTCAAAAACAAGCAAATATACAAATCTGAGCTGCAGCTCCACCCTCCTCCCCCCATATAAAAGCAAAGAGCCCTTATTTCAAGCTCTGGAGCTTGGTCCCTCTGTCTGTCCAACACAGAGGTGAGAGCAGAGAGCCCTGAGCTCAGGTGGGACAGAGTTTTTATCATAGCAGAGGTTGAGGTGAAGGGGTTTCCAGGGTCCAGGACCCTGATTGGCTGACAATTGTCTAGGGATATATGTAAAACAAAAAATTGGCATGTGCTAGACTGGAGGACATCTGGCCACCTTATCTAATGGTTGGAATGTTTGGGATGTCAGGTGCTCACTCACCCCTGGGTGGACCCCTGGGTGGTATCAGTTTAAGGCTTTTTCTGGATCTGGGTGTTGCCTGAGCTGCAGCTTTCTTATGGGGGTGTTCTTACCCAAGGCTGCCTTGAAGATGAAATGCAGTAGTAGGTATGGAGTACTATGTAAACTTTAAAGATGGATAGGTGGGTGGGTAGGTAGAGGTAGATAGACAGACAGACAGACAGATCTTCCATAGTTTTGTTATACCTATGTCTTCATTGGGTTTGATTTTTCTAAATGATCCATATAGTAACATCTCTGATATTTTCAGGTCAGACTTATATTCTTGCCTGTAAAAGGGAATAGACTTACATGCTAACAGAGTGATGAATGTTCTCCAATTAAAGGTTCCCCAGAGGGACACCTACCCAAACCTGGAGCTGTCAGGTCATCCTGTAGGGAGTGACATTGACCTCACTCATATACCAGAAGACTGAGGAAAGGGATGAGTAGATGATAACAGGTAGACTCTACTGTCCTTAAATGAAGTGACGAACATCTCTGTTTGCATTAACAGTTTCATGAAAATGACCTGCTAGGCTATTAGAGTAACAATGCTGGTAATTTAATTTACTGGCTGTTAATATGTCTGTCTAACATGGGTATATATACTTCTGGAGCCAAAGCAAAAATTCCTTTTTTCTTAAATATTGGTACAAACTATTAAGAGAATTAATAAATCGGTTTTGCTGTTTGTTTTGTCTTTTGTCTGTAACACCCTTTACTTTGGTTTTGGGTATTTGGAATGGGTCCACAAACTATTGTAGGGTAGACATCTCATTTTTTGCTTAGTTTGGGAAGGGGAAACAAGGAACACTGATTGGGAGTTCTGTAGCAGAGAACCTCAGGAGCAGCTGGCATGACAGAGACCCGCAGCAGGCAGCTTCGGGTGGGTGAGTGGGCCGAGGGAACGGGTGATGAGGGAAGTGGGTGGCCGACTGCTCGGCCAGTGTGGCAATGGTTCCGAATGAACATCTCTAAGAAGAAAGCAGTAGCTTTGATCCAGAAGTAGGAGCCCAGGTGGACAGTCACTAACTGTTCTTCACTGAGACCTTGATATTCTCCTGTTGTATAACTGTATATCAGGACTGGGTGAAATAAAACAAAACACAACTTAATGAATCTCATTACATCTAATAACCTCATAATGAATAGTTAATTGTCTGTAAGACCTACCCTTAGATAGTGAGCTAATGGAAAAGCAAGTAGTTTCAGTGTTTGCTTCAAGACATAAACATACCATCAAAAGTGTGTGGTGACATCAGCTTTCAGCACATCTCTAAACATACCAGGATTCTCCTGTGATAGCTGAAGAATTGCAGAAGAGGATTAATTAACACTTTTTATGTGTCTTAATAGGTGCTGAGGATTGAACCTAGGGCTTTGGGCATGTTAGGCAGGTTCTTTGCCATGGAACCATACTCGCAGCCTATAAATGTGGTTGGTGTTGGAAATACTTGCTTATTGATTTTTTTTAAAAAAGGTTACTTTCACCCCCTGACACACCCCATTTCACTACCAGATCATGTTTTGCTAACTCTACAACTTTTTCTAGGGTTGTAACTTTCAAGATTGCAAAATATTCTTATATGTATAAACCTTTGCTATCTGAAAAGGGGAGAAACAAAAGTGTTTGGGAGAACTTATTTTGATACAAAATACAAAAGATACAAAAGAGATGGTGAGCTGAAAACCTGAGTACCCCTAACAGTGGTCTTAACATTTCCCTGATCTAATTTCCCCTTATTATTTGGGACACTGTTATACTATCTTGCAATGTTTTAGACTCAGAGTAACAACACCTACTTAATACAGTTAATCCCCAGCAGAATGTAATGCCTTTCCTGCTTATAGAGATAAGATGATTATAGTATTCTAATATGTAAATGCTTAGGTCTAACTGCTATAGAAACTTTCTGAGGTAGTTGATTACAGGAACTGCTAGGGTGTCCTGAGACAGCTGTGTGGTGTTGATGACCCGAGTACAGTGCTGAACTAGTTCTGGTTTTCCAAAATGCTCAACTTAACTCATTAACAGAAGGACTGTAACCCATATACAATAGACTTTCCTACATTATCCTGCTGTGTGAACCCTGTTCTCATAGAAGTTTGCTTACTCTCCTGGGGAGGGGGGATGCCTCTGCCTGCCCAGTGAATGCCAAGGACATAATGAAACAGCCATAGACTTTCTGCCTCCTGAGCATACCCAGTGAAAGTGATGAGAATTACTTAGTATGTTTATCATTGCTTCTCTGTCCCAGCTTTGAACCCTGAGCTATCCTGGAATAAAAGCCTCAGAGAAACCCAATAAAGGGCTCCTCAGCACTGTTACTGGAGGGTCATGATAAAGGCCAGAGTTGTTAAAAATTGGTTAAGAGGCAACTAGAAATACTGAAATAGATGTCCTAGACCTGAACAAGTTTCTTGTGTGTACAGCTGGAGCTCGGTCAAGACACCATCCATTGGTTATTTCTGTTGATGAGGAATCAGTCTTACCACCATTGAAGGTTAGGTGATTCAAAGACAGTGAAAAGGGGAGATAGGAGACATGTACAGTCTGGCCCACAAGTTTTTGCCCAGAATGCTTAACTTTTGATTTAAAAAGAATTCTCTTTTATTTATGTGACATATGCACTCTTGGGGAAGAATGCCATTTGCTGTAAATCTGTACAAAAAGGGTTTTCCAGTCATTTGTAAAACTATGACTGGAAGTCTCCCTGGATATCCTTACAAGTGTCTGAGGTGCTCTTGGTGGTGGAAATGCTCCTTCCTTACCTTTAGAACCATTGCCCTTTAGGAACATAGCCCTCTTGTATTCTGTGCTGGACAGTTCTCAGCAATTAGGACAAGTACTTTAAAATTAAAAGCATTTTCTTTGTAATTTTGAGTTTGTTTTGCCATATTTATATTTTTCCACATATCCTTTGGGGCCATCCAAGAATATGAATTTATAGGAGTACTCTTATTTTGGAATCCAATTTTACTTGAAGTAAAGAACTCTGCTAGTGGCTAGTGCTAGAATAAAAACTGGCAAATATACGAAAAAATATACAAAAATTAAGTTTTTATCTTCCTAAAAGATAGATAACTAGCCATACATGGCGCATGCTTGTAATCCCAGCACTTGGGAGGCAGAGGCAGGTGGATATCTGTGAGTTCAAGGCCAGCCTGGGCTAGAGTGAGTTCTAGGAAAGGCTCCAAAGCTACACAGAGAAACCCTGTCTTGAAAAACCAAAAAAAAAAAAAAAAAAAAAAAGATACCTAAGCAAAAAATGCTAATACTATGTAGTGTGTTGTTTTTAACCAACACACTACAAAATGTATGAGCACAGTAGTACACAGAAAGCATGGGGGATGGAAATTATTCACAAGTCTCTTCTGACTTTAATGGGATATCATATGAAGACTAAATGTAGGAAATTAAATATTGCATTGGAAATTTTAAAGAAGCCATTAAAAAACAAAATCAAACCCCAAAGGGGTACAGCTAATAAGAAAATCAAGCAGATAAAATGGAATCATAAGAAATATTCAGGGGTTGGAGAGATGGGAGTGATTAAGAATGCTTGCTGCTTTCCAGAGGACTTGAGTTTGATGTTCAGCACCCTTATTGGGCAGTTCACAGCTACCTGTAATGTCAGCTCCAGGAGATCAGGCACCCTCTTCTGGCTTCTGTGGGCACCTGTACTCAAATGCACGCACGCGCACACACACACACACACACACACACACACACACACACACACACACACCCTGCATGTGTGCACGTGTGTGTAGTGGTGCATATGAATGAATATATGAGAATGAATGTGAGTCTCCAGAAAGCTGCTGAGTGCTGGTAGAGGATTAATGGTTCTAAGGTCAGAGGAGAGATGGAACGGAGTGGGCCCTGCTACAAAGTCCGTTAGGTTCCATTGGCTGGTGGTTTGTCATCTACTCCCAGAGCTGTATTAAAGGTGGCCTAACATACTCTTTTTGTATTCAAAGGATTGTTACCCATGTTAGAAGAAACCAGCTTATTTTTAGTGCAAGTCTCCTGGGACTTGGGATTTCTCTTCCTTACTGCTTCCTCTTGTACAGTCCCACAGCCAATTAGCACGTCTCTCTGTCCCCTCTTCAGCACTCTAGGTGGCAAGGGTGAAGGATTAGAATTTGTCACTCACTTCTGAACTTGCATTGTCCAAGATGTTGAATGATAAAGTGGATGAGTTGGTCTGTGATACTTTCCTATGCTGTTTCAACATACTTGTTTTTTTTTTCTTCCCCTGAATTCAGAGACATGAAAAATGCTGTAATTGGAAACAATAAACAGAAAGCCAACCTCATTGTTTTAGGAGCTGTTCCAAGGTATGTTTACTATCTAACTTATTTTTCTTCCATTCACGCCAAGTTTCTAATGTACTTCTTCAATTATAGGATTCCTCTTGCTTATCATATTCTTTCTTGGTTTTTTAAAATAATTTCACGGGCAGTGGTGGCGCACGCCTTTAATCCCAGCACTTGGGAGGCAGAGCCAGGTGGATCTCTGTGAGTTCGAGGCTAGCCTGGGCTACCAAGTGAGTTCCAGGAAAAAGGCACAAAGCTACACAGAGAAGCCCTGTCTCAAACAAACAAACAAACAAAATAAAAAATAATTTCTTTTAAATAAATGTTTTTAAAATACAGAACTATCTATGGAAGCATATACACATAAATGCAAGTGTGTGTGTGTGTGTGTGTGTGTGTGTGTGTGTGTGTGTGTGTGTGTATGTGTTTAGGGAGCATCAGTGTTCACAGAATAAGGGAGATGGTCATAAGTGCTGGAGGTTGAGGATTTGGGGAGTAGTTCTTTTGCAAGCTGGCCTCAAACTGGAATGGGATAATTAGGAAGAGAGGAAAGCTTTCCATTCACAAAGACTTTCAACATTTTCATTAAGAAAATTAGTAAGAGGCCCTCTTAGAAGTACTGCTCTGAATTCAGGGTCCATTTCTACTTTGCATTTAAGATTCAGTAGAACTTAGCATTGAGAGTCTTAATATTCTGATGGGACCTACCAGGAAGTGGCAGGTAACATGGGGCATGGTACTGTTTCTATAGAGACTACTTGCTTACAACTTTCAGGTTTATAGTTTGGTAAACTGGGATATTTCTTAGATTTTTGTCTCTCAGTGGTGTTTTTTATTGAATTAGGAGATGGTATAAATAATTATTTCTCAAAAAAATCCAAATAAGTTCAGACAACCATACATTTATTTATTTATCTATTTACTTATTTTTTATATTTTTATTTTTAATTACTTTTTAAAGATTATAATATAATTACACCATTTTCCCCTTCTCTTTCATCTCTTGAAACCTTCCCTCTTGCTCTCTTTCTCCTTTTCTTAATTGTTGGTGTGTGTGTATGCGTGTGTATTCCTTAAGATATAAATACAGCTTCCTCAGTCTGTATGTTACTTGTATATACGTTTTTAGGGATAGCCATTTGATACTGGATAACCAGTTGTCGTGCTCTTCTTTGGAGACAACTTTGTCCTGTTCTCAATGTTCCTTACTTGCCTGTACTTCTTTATCCAGATTTGAAGCCTTGTTGATTCCCCGTCCATGTTAGCATGTCTGTTGGTGTTACCCATGTGTAGTGAGTGAGTCAATTAGTGAGACTTTAGGGTGTAGATCCAACATCCCTAGGAAACACAGTCTCACAGCAACCTCCTGGGCCTCTGACTCTTAAAATCATTCTGCCTGCTTTTCCGCAGTGTTCCCTGAGCCTTGAGTGTGGGAGTTGTGTTGTAAAAATATCAGTCAGGAGTGTGCTCTACCACTCTGCCTTTTGATTGCTTGTTTCAACCATATTTTTATTATGTGGGATATATTTCCCACACTACTTTTATCACACTGCTTTGTTAATTAATTACTTTTCTTTTTACAGTCTGTTTACCAAGTCCCCTTTGCTTTTTAGATTGTTATATTTGCTTCAACAAGAAACCTCCAGCACAGAGCTGAAAACTGAATGTGCAGTGGTGTTAGGGAGCCTTGCAATGGGCACAGAAAACAATGTCAAGTCTCTACTAGACTGCCATATTATTCCTGCCTTGCTACAAGGTATGTAGGGAAGCGGTTTCTCCATGTTCTGTTTACACTATTTTAAGTGCTGGTTGAAAAGTGTGTCTAATGCTGGGCGGTGGTGGCGCACACCTTTGATCCCAGCCCTTGGAGACACAGGCAGGTGGATCTGAGTTCAAGGCCAGTCTGATCTACAGAGTGAGTTCTAGGACAGCCAGGGCTACACAGAGAAACTCTGTCTCAAAAACCAAACTAAAACAAACAAAAATGTCTCACACGTAGTTTCTCTCAATAGGACTACTATCTCCTGACCTGAAGTTCATTGAAGCTTGCCTCCGATGCCTGCGGACAATCTTCACCAGCCCTGTCACTCCAGAAGAGCTATTGTACACAGTGAGTTTGGGGTATTGGGGGTATGTGTGTCATAGTTTGATTCCTTCCTTCCTTCCGTCTGTCCTTCCGTCCGTCCTTCCTTCCTTCCTTCCTTCCCTCCCTCTCCTCTCCTCTCCTCTCCTCTCCTCTCCTCTCCTCTCCTCTCCTCTCCTCTCCTCTCTTTTCTTTTCTTTTCTTTTCTTTTGAGACAGGATTTCTCTGTGTAGTTTTGGTGCCTGTCCTGGATCTCACTCTGTAGCCCAGGCTGTCCTCGAATTCTCAGAGATCTGCCTGGCTCTGCCTCCCGAGTGCTGGGATTCAAGGCGTGCGCCGTGTGTGCCACCACCGCCTGGCTCCTAGTTTGATTTCTTTCTCAGTCTATTTCTGATGTGCCTAGTTTCTCCTAAATCACCATAACTATTAGATGTGGAAGTCTTAACAAGTATTTGACTTTCTGCTTATTTGTAGTGTTAAATATTCTTGGCTTTGTTCATAAGCAAATGACAGTTACACATTTTGAGAACTCTTTCATGCTACTTTTAACGGTTCATTTCTGTGTTGATTATATATAAATTAAGGGAGGATGTTTTTCTAAATTATGAAGCTTTTAGCTTTTATGCCTTGGAGATTTCCTATCATAGAGACAGTAGAGAATTCAATAGTGTTAGATGTCAGGGCAGTGGTGGATTGGGATGTGGGCAGCAGATGAGTTTATTTAGCTGGCTGGATAGTGTAGAGGTCGGCTGTCAGAACTGCTTAGGCACTAACTAGATAGTCCAGTGAGGAAAGCTGGGTTTTCTGCTTTGGAATCCTGTTTATTGCACAGGTAATGGAGGCAGTTATGTACCTATTCTTTATCATCTGTGAACTCCAGGTACAGAAATTCAGTGGACAGAGAGGGACACACATGAGGAAATAGGTTGGGGTTGTTGGACAAGACTGGTGAATCAGAGAGCAGTAGAGGGAAGGACAGGGAAAGAAGTGGATAGAAGTGAAGGGATTCTTGGAGCCTGCCTCCTGGCTAGCCCTCTCCCCCCCCCCCCCCCCATTCTCAGCCTCTGCACTTTTCTAGCTAGTTTGAGGTTTTACGTTTTTTACTTTGTTTTTAACTACTTGTGACATCACAATGGATCATACTAACCTGCAAGTCAGGCAGCGATTCTACTTTTAGGGAATTTCAGCCTTCTGTTTCCCTACTTAGTCCTCATAGATCTTGGGCATTCTTTCTTCCTCACCTTCTGATTTTGTCTGTAGAGCAGCACATTTCTTTGGGAAATGAGTTAGGTTGCAGACTCTTCAGTCCTCTCCTAGGCTTATAGAGTTACAATCAATCTCTGGGAACATCCTCTGGAAATTTGTGTGTACATTTGTACATGAACATGGCTCTGAAATGTGGTCCACTGAAACGCTTGAGCCAAGTTTCCTTTTTCTGTCTGGTTCAATGCAAAAATACCCTTTCAGTTTGTGATCCCTTTTGCATTGCAAATAAAAGAAGAGCTGGGAAAGCCTTCAAGCAAGGTTCTTTTTTCCTTTGACACCATGTAAATGTCAGCAGTAAGTAAGCTTTAGACTATTTTTATGTGTATATATGTTTGTATGTGGTGTGCATGTATGTATGCTTGCAAGGTGTGTGTGTGTGTGTGTGTGTGTGTGTGTGTGTGTGTGTGTGTGTGTGTGTGTATTGGTATCCTTGCATATGTAAAGTGAGAAATTGACATTGCATGTCTTCCTCAGTTGCTTTCCACCATATATATTGAATCCAGAGCCCATAGATTAAGCTAGTCTAGCTAGCTGGCCTGTTTTGGAGATCACTCTGTGTGGTAATATTTTATAAATAAAACTGGGGATCAAAGGACAGAGCCAGCCACTAGATTAGACATAGAGGCCAGACAGTGGTGGCACACATGCCTTTAACCCTATCACTGGGAAACAGAGATTCCTTTGGATCTTTGTGAGTTCAAGGCCACACTGGGAACAGAGCCAGGCGTGGTGGCACATGCCTTTAATCTCAGCACTTGAGATCTCATGTCTTTGCTTGGGAAGGACACATGCCTTTAATCCCAGGAAGTGATGGCATAAAGCAGTAAGGTATATAAGGCGTGAGAATCAGGAACTAGATGCTTTTAAGCAGTTCAGCTGAGATTCATTTGTGTGAGGACTCAGAGGCTCTCAGTTTGAGGAAACAAAATCAGCAGAGGAGTTTGCGAGCTGAGATTGACTGTGTGGCTTGTTCCGTTGTCTCTCTGATCTTTCAGAATTTATCCTAATATCTGGCTCCTGGTTTTTAATTTAAGAAGACCTTTTAAAATTCATGTTACAACCCTGTCTGCTTCCTGAGGCTGGGATTACTGTTGGGCTGCCACGCTCACCTGGCTTTTCTGTGGGTCCTGGGGATCTGAACTCTGATCCTTTGCATGGCAGCTTGCCAGCAGACACTTCACCCACAGAGCCATCTCTCTAGCTCACTAGTGGGCTTTATGTGAGAAGTTACTAATCATTCAAAGTGTGAAAATAGCTAACTCACCATCATAATTGTTACTGGTGCTTACCGAAACATCTCAAGAACCAAAATGTCAGATTTATTTTGTACAGCACTTCTGTATAAGCCCTTTAAAATGTCTGTTAATAAGTCACTCCATCACATTTTGGTTTCAGAACTGAATTCTTCCTACTCTTAGCAATGATGCTGTTTTATAGTGAGAACATTGATTACTTATGTGAGAAAAATTAAGTTCCTTCTCTTGTATTTTATTTTCAATGGTGATTATGAAAATATCTTTCCTTATCCTATGCTTGAACAGTTCTCATGGCCATGATGCTTTTATTTTGCTGTTCCTTAAAGAGATAATGTGATACCATTAAGATAGGAAGCTTGGCTATGTACTTTCTGGAGAAAGACTTTGTCACATATGCTGAACGCCTAACTTCCTCATTGCTGTCTGTTCCTTCCCTTCCATCCAGGATGCCACAGTGATACCACACCTCATGGCACTGCTGAGCAGGTCCCGCTACACCCAGGAGTATATCTGCCAGATCTTCTCACACTGCTGCAAAGTAAGAACCAGAGTAAATGTTCTCACTGTAACCTCATGTGTCTTCTCGGAACAAAGAGCTGATTGTTGAAGCCTGACACACACTTGGTTTGCTTTCTGGCTGTGATTGTTATGCTTATGGGTGAGTGTGCTGTGTGACATCTCAGCATTACATAGGTTTTGTTGGCTTCAGCATACTGAATATTTGTTTCCTTCCTGAGAGCTTCCTTTTCACTTAAAGGAAGTGCTTGAAAGCTTCTGTTTATCATAACCAAGTTGCCTGGCGGTGAGGCAGCATGTTCTTATGCAGGGTGAAAAGGTCTGAGGCTATGTGGGATGAGTGCAGAGCCAGCAGCACCTCAGACTGCCCTCAGAGTCTTCCATGTACTCAGTGTCTGAAAAATCCAATTTCCATGCTTTTAAAAGGCTCCAACCTATACTGAAGAGTGCTGTTCATTTTACTTCATGTATTGAATAGTAACCATGGGTGATTATTTATTTGTCTTCTTTGATAATTTCTAAATATTTTCTTATTTCTAACCAGTTTGTTGCTATGTTCTGGTGATGTAGCCAGTGGCTGAGGATAGCATTACCCACCTTCCTATCATGTATAACACAGATGCCAGGTGAGGAGATTCTGGCCTCAGAAAGGAAGGAGTAAATAAATATACCTCACAGCTGGAGGATCACTCTCTGTGCTGTTTAGCATATCTTCCCAAATCAAATTAGTTAACCTGGCTTCAGGAATGACATCTACTTTGTAATCTAATTATTTTAAACCCCATCCAACCCCTAACTGATTATCACAGTCTAAAATACAAGTTTTTTGTTTTTGTTTTTGGTCAAAAATCCTTGAGATTTCTCTTGATTGTTTTGACAGTGTGTAGGCCAACTCATAGAAAATGAAACTTCATTGAAATTCATTTGCTAACAGTAGGTTCAAACCCACAAGGTGTATTTATAACAATAGAATGATGTTTTAGCCCTATGCCTGTAAGTAGTTTTGGGGCATCAGAAGTTTCTTAGCACCTGAAATTGCTCAGTACTATCTCAGCTGCTATCCCAGAGGAAGGAGCCATTATATCACTACTCCTTTACTGGGGAGATTTATGCCAGCCACCCTCCAACTACTACTGACAAACACTCCTATCAGAGAAAAAGCACTCTTATTATTCTTTTTTTTCCCCTGATAGTCTAGTATTCTTATTAAATGAACGTATTTAAGTATTCTGAGTTATAACTAAACCTCAGGGAACTTTATGAGCTCATGACAACAGTAATGACTCAAAATGCAACATCTTTTAAAATACACAGTCGCCTGATGCATCTTTGTAAACAACTGTCTATATGGTCTTTATATTGTCCTTAATCACAAAAACTTTTTGTTTCCATGTTTCTTTTTTGCATATAGGCCCAAATAAATAAAATCTATAATAGAATTTTAAGACTCATTCATGGGGCCCACTTAGCAAAAATTAAGTGGAATAGGACTTTACCAATAGATTAATATCAGCATTGTCAATTCACATGCTTTGAGGAACAAGACAGAAAAAGAATACTAATGCACTGTGTTATGAACTAATCATAATTACATCCTGAAATGTTTCTGAGTTATAAAGGTTCAAAAAAGGACTAGTGATAATAGTTGCTAGAATTCTAATGTCTGAATTGTTGCTGCTTTGTAAGCAGTAGCTCAGATTTCTGAGATTTCTTTGGTGTTTAAGACTGAAAGGGCTTATGTAATCACTGCCTGGTGGGTGTCGCCTCACTCCCTACCCACTAGATTCTTGCAGAGATGAAAGAGACACTTGACAAAAATCCAATGTGAGCCCTCTTCTCCAGTTGGCTTTCCTTGTAGTGCTTTCCACAACCCTGGGCAGAGGCTCAGCAAGAAGGAAGACCTTGTTTGGTAACAACTATTTGTTGCCATCTCCTGAGATAAAAAATAAGGCATTTCAATCAGTAGGAAGCAATTCTGTACAGAGGATTACAGTGTGCTGGATCTGTTCCCTGGCATTTGTAAGTGCAGCTTTTGTTAGTACGACTGTTGAGAGATGGTTTGGACCTTAGAGAGAAATCAAGAGACTAAAAATCTAATAATTATAGAGCATTCATCTACTAGAAGTGGGATAAGACAAATGAGAAAAATGTATATTACTGATATCATGTCTAAGATTCATTGAGAAGAAAATTTAAAGGGTTAGATGTATTTAGTATTCTACTGTTTGAGTTAAAATGGGATAAAGCATCCACATGCATTTGTTTATATACAGTTTTTAAATTCTGCTCTAGATTTTGTTGTTTGTTTGTTTGTTTTGAGGTAGGGTCTTACTGTGCAGCCTTGGCTGTCTTAGAACACTGTGAAGACCAGGCTGGCCTCAAACTCAAAGATCTACCAGCCTCTGCCTCTGCCTGAGTGCTGGAACTAAAGGTTCGGGCGGCAGTACCACACCTGACAGCTCTTGAATTTTAAGACCGTCTTTTTTTGTAGCCTAGGCTGGTTTTGAGTAGTGATCCTTCAGCTCAACCTCTAGACTACTGGAATATAGTTATGGGCCACATGCCCTGCTTTTTATATGTATGAAATATCTTAAAGAATAGAAACCAATACATTGTAATTAGATCTCCTCACATCACAGAAAGGCTGGCTGCAGAGGAGGAGCAGAGAGGCACAAGTATTTGAGGCAGCCCTTTTCCTGTGTAGCCATTCAGGAAAGCTCTGCCTGCCAGTGTTTAGACAGCATTTTCTTAGTGTTGAGTTTTTGAGTTCTTTGTATGTTCTAGATGCTAATTCTCTGTCAGATGACTAAGCTGTTAAAGATTTTCTCCCATTATGTGGCTGCCTCTTCACATAGTTTGGTTTCCTTTGCTATACAGAAGCTTTTTAGTTTCATGAGATTTAAAATGAGACATTTATAGGAGACCTGTTTTTTTCTTGGCTCCCCCATAATAATCTCCACCATCATGATTATAATGAACAAGCTATTTCAGATGAGACGGTTCAGTGAAAACATGTAGAGCAATGCCCATCACACAGTGAGGACTCAGCAAGTAGTGCCTATAATTTTATCTGCAGGTGTATAAATGAGCGGGCAAGAAGGGAAATGTGCTTAAAACCTGTGCCTTGAGAATGTTATCAAACAATTATAAAGGATGTTTTGTGCCATTCTGGATGGATAGCTGATAATAAGTACATTGTGCCCTTGTACTCTGGGAATTTATTTTTGTCACCTAAGGTTCTATATAAGTACACATCTCCTGTCCTCCCTCATCCTCCTAGATCTGTGATTCTCAACCTAGAAGTCATGACCCCAGCCCCTTTTGGGGAAAGTCGCATATCACATATTTACATTATGATTTGTAACAGTAGCAATACTATAGTTATGAAGTAGTGGCGAATTAATTTTTTGTTTGGGGGTCACCACACCATGAGAAACTGCATTAAAGGGTCGCAGCATTAGGAAGGGTGAGAACCACTGCGCTAGAGTCTTTCCCTTTATTCTTGGGAGGTAAGTAGGGAGATGGAGAGATGTCATAGGCAGTTAGGACAGCACGTTATATACTAAGGTCTGTCTGCCTTGCTCTGGGGTTTGAGTTTGTTCAAGTACAGGGCAGCTGAAATCTATGTGTAGAATGTAGTTTATTTTAAGTAAGTGTGGTTTAATTAGAATTGTGATTTTTGTTAATGTGTTACTTATTCTCTTTTCTTGCAGGGACCAGATCATCAAACAATTTTGTTTAACCATGGGGCAGTACAGAACATTGCTCACCTACTAACCTCACCCTCTTACAAAGTAAGATGAAAAACGTTATGTCAGATTTTATCTTTATTTTCATTAATAGAAATATGCTTACATATTTTATTGCTTCTTCTGTAGCTGTGATCAGGAGTAGATTTCTGTTCATCCATACAGGATGTTATGTTCCATCAGTGAAGTGGTACAGGACATATGTTACTACAGTATGTTCTTCTGTGGAAAAACATGTCCTTCCTTCTCCATTTTTCCAGGACATTTTATGTCATAAGTTGTGGATTTTCATTTGTAAAATAGTATTTCAGGTCTCTCTGGTCAGTTTGCAGTGCTGAACCTGGTGCTTGAGCTGATGCCTTCAAGTGTGCAGGAGCAGTGGCTGACTGGATGGGGAGACTTTGCGTTTTATATTTAGAGTCTTTCTCCAGCTACACAGACTCAAACCTGAAGTATATACCTACATACAAATCAACATTTAGATGTACTCTGTTTTGTGTTTTGGGTTAAGATGTCAAAAGTTTTCAGGCTTAATAATTTTCCTTACTGTCTTTTTTTTTTTTTTTTTTGGGGGGGGGGGACAAGTTTCTCTGTGCAGCTTTGGTGCCTTTCCTGGAACTTACACTGTAGCTCAGGCTGGCCTGGAACTCACAAAGATCCGCCTGCCTCTGCCTCCTGAGTGCTGGGATTAAAGGCGTGCATCACCACCACCCGACTCCTTGCTGTTTTTTATATATTGATAAGCAACATTATAATCCACTATTAAACATCAAGCCATTCATGGTTGCCTAGCTGTCAGGCTGTAGAAACAGTGGAACATTGTCCTGTGTCTTGTTAAAACTAGATAAGCCAGAACAGAGAAGCACTAACTTTTGCCCTCTGTCTGCTAGTGGTGACACTGCTCTGCCCTGTTGTCCTTCATTTCCTTGGTAAGGCTCCACCCCAGACATCCACCATGTGGTTATTGGTCATGGTGAAAGCTTACAGGATAGGAATGCATGACACCAGCTGAAAACTAGCCAAAAACGGGCAAGGAGCTGTGCACTGAAACCATTTCCTCGGCCTTGTGCCATGCAAAGATTGTTAGGACTTGCACATCAAGAAACAGTTATACCTCCCTCCAGCTGCCCATAGGACTCTCCACTCTCACTCTCTCCCAACCTCATGTTCTCTATTATTATTATTACCATCATCATCAATAGCTCCCTGAGTCCAATCAGTTCCAGCCTTGTGCAGATGGGGGTGGGGCCATGCACTGGGGCCCATCCATAAAGAATCAGTTGCCAAGAAAATGTAATAAGGGGTAGATAAGATCAAATATATTAGATGCATGTATGAGAATTTCAAAGAATGAATAAAAATACTATTTAAAATAACAGTTGTAGAAGCTGGGCAGTGGTGGCGCACGCCTTTCTCCCAGCACTCAGGAGGCAGAGGCAGGCGGATCTTTGCGAGATCAAGGCCAGCCTGGTCTACAGAGCAAGTTCCAGGATAGCCAGAGCTACACAGAGAACCCTGTCTCAAAAACCAAACAACAACAAAACAGTTGCAGAGGTGCTAGTGGTTCTCTTGTTAATGCCCCCCTCCTGCACCCCTGCAGTACTCCAAATAGACTTTTCTGAAAGAACAAAAAAAAAAAAATAAAAACAGTTTTTTAGGCTGTCATTCATTGTCCCTTCACTTCTGCCATCCCCGAGCTTCATTAATTCCCCATTTTTTAATTTCCTATCTTTCCTGCGCTAGACTTATAGACTATAACAAATTTTAAAACTTAGGGTTTGTGAGGAAGGAAGTCTCTAAGTAAATATGCTGTCATTAGTATTTTGTAAACTCTACCTGAGGGCACATGCCAGCACTGCAGAGCATTCCCGGGTGAGGCAGGGGAGGTCATCTTGTTCTTTGTCCTGCGGGAGCCTGCCAACTTCCTACAGTGGTTATGTATAGGGTCAGGCTCAGTGGTGAGGGTGTACGAGATCATCTGATGGATACTCTGGTCAGCATCCCCATAGTTGTAAACCTAGACTATAGCTTTTCTAACTTTTATTCTAATATTGCTTCTTGTTTTAAGCCCCAATTCCATCTCACACACATTTATGAGAATGCTAAAAAAAAGGGTTGGGGATTTAGCTCAGTGGTAGAGTGCTTGCCTAGCAAGCGCAAGGCCCTGGGTTCGATCCTCAGTTCAAAAAAAAAAAAAAAACAAAAAACAAACAAAAAACACCCTAGAATGCTTTATTTCAGTCCTGTACAGAAAAGACATGTCCCACCTAAAAGGCACCTGATACTTACTGTTAAGCTCCCTCTTTCTACTTTATAGAACTTACGTTTTCTATAATGTTTTTAGATTTGGTTAGGTAGTTTTCTGTTAGTTTGAACTGCTACTTTCTCTTTTTCCTTTTCTATTAAAATCATTTGGCTTCTGCTGTAGTCTTTGGAAATGCAGGTGTTATTGTTATTTCTATGGTTCCTTCTTTTAGTTTAATTTTTTCCCACAGTCCTTATGAATGAACTCAAGCCCTTGAGTGCTCTGTCTGAGCTATGCCTCGGCCTAATCATAATTTAAGTAGAATTAAATAATTATTCAGAAGAGGAGTTTAGATTCTGAAACATTAAATCATATTTCAAAACTTAAAATGAATATACTTTTTGTTTCTTCTTTTGTTTTTATAGGTTCGAATGCAAGCATTGAAATGCTTCTCAGTTTTAGCTTTTGAAAACCCCCAGGTATCGATGACCCTGGTAAATGGTAGGCTGGAACTTTCAGTGGCACCTATGTGATTTAATTTTGAACTTCACAAATTTGAAGGACTTTCTTACTCTTTGTCTTTTGTTTTCTTTCCAGTTTTGGTTGATGGGGAGTTGTTACCACAGATATTTGTGAAGATGCTACAGAGGGATAAACCTATTGAGATGCAGCTCACATCAGCAAAATGGTAAGAGTCAAAACAGCATGGGAGGAAAAACTGCTAACACTGTAGATTATGAGCCTGGTAGCATAATATGCTTGCTTCCCTTCGCCATCTTGTTGGAATTTGGAAGCTTGAACTTTAACTGGGCTGTCTTACATTTTTCTAAACTGGACATGTTGTTTAAATACCTGGTATGAGGAACAGGCTGTCCTCTAAAACTGTTCACAGAAAATTATTAAATCCTCCATGTGTTCTCCTTGTCTTTAGGGTGAAATATCAGAATTAGATCAGGTATTGCCAATATTCTAAATACTCAGCTAGGAAGACAGATAAAGAAACAGAGTGTTGGTGTATTACCAGTACATTACTGTGTTGAACATGTGTTGTGCATAGTTCTGTGCCAAGTGTTTAATAGAAAACTTAGAATTTTGTATTGTAGGTTTCATTTGGTTTTGATCTCAACTTCAAACTGAGTATTTGCCTTTTTTTTTTTTTTTTTTTCTTTTCTCTGTGTAGCTTTGAGCCTTTCCTGGAACTCACTCTGTAGCCCAGGCTGGCCTCAAACTCAAAGAGATCCACCTGCCTCTGCCTCCCGAGTGCTGGGATTATAGGCGTGCGCCACCACCACCCGGCGAGTATTTGCCTTTTGTTAACTTAATGACCTTATAGAAACAGTTTTTAAAAATGAAAAACATAGTAAATCTGACAGTGGGACAATACTGCAAAAATTTCAGCCCTTTAGAATTCAAATAAAATAGTTCTGCTGATTTGATGTGTTTTAGTTTCTGTCCCAGCTTACTGAGGGACTCAAACTCAGAAATGTTCAAAGAGTTTCTGAAGAACTGAATATTCAGCACCTTTTTAGGAGACACTAAGTCTTTTTTTTTAAATCATATTTATTTATTTATTGTGTGTGCACTGAGGACATGTGGAGGTCAGAGGACAACTGGTTGGTTCTCCTCATGTGGCCATGTGGCTCCTCAGGATGAACTCAGGGTGGCAGGCTTGCCAGCAAGGGTCTCTACTCACTGAGCCATCTCCCCGGTCCATTTTGTTGGAGTTTTGAATTTTTCTTCTATTACATTTATTTTTATTCAAAGCTAGTGAATTGTCTCAGTACTTGTAAGTAGACTTGTATCGCTCAACAACCCACAGAGCTACTCTTGAGTCCTCCAAATCCTCATTTCTGATAGAGAGCTGCACTGTCCTCTGTGGCATTTCTACTGCTAGTAGGCTTGGACTATTGCTACATAAGACCCTTAACCATTTATCATTGCATTTTAACATCACTTTCCTTTTTGATAGGGAAAATGTTAACAGTATAGGAGGAAACAGAAAAGGGAGAAGTGTAGAGACAAACAAAAGAGCCCACTTTGTGCACCGCACCGAGCTTCAAAAATGCATCCACTCATTCCACTTACTGGGGCATTTGTTTTAAAGTTTTATTTGTTTTTGCTTTCGTTTTATAGCTAGCCTACTGTTTTTATATATATATACACACACACACACACACACACACACACACACACATAATATATATGTATATATACACATATATGTATACGTATATATACATATATACAAATATATATGTTGGTTTATTTTACAACTAACTGAATTTCAGATAAGGAATGCCAGAATCTTGTCACTTAAATGATAGTGTATGGGTTTGTTTTTGTTTGTTTTATAAACTTTTAAAGGCAAATAGTATTTTTGTAACACTTTAAACCTCAAGTACAATTTGTGTCATTTTATTCCAGTTTAACTTATATGTGCAGAGCTGGAGCGATTCGGACAGATGACAGCTGTATTGTATTAAAGGTAATTATCTAAAAGCACTGAGCATGAATGTTGCTATTCTTGTTTCTTTTTACACGAGTGCACTGCATAAAATGATGACATACATGATGCTTTTCTGTGATATGCCATGTAGTGTAAGGTTGGGTTTTGATGTATATGAATACTACAATAAAATATTTTTATTACAGCCTTTCTTTTATGATAAGGGAGTATAAAATTGTACTAATATGTAAAATCCCACTGAAGTAGTACTGTTTGCCAATTACAAAGATAAAGACATACCTCACCTTCACATCCAGAAATCAAAAGGTGTAATAAGAGAGTAAGTAAATGACAGAAAGCAGTTATTATCTGTGTTCCGTGTCAGTGCACCCTGATCTTAGACAAGCCTGCATGAGAGACCATTGCTAACAGTCCTGAGAGCTTCTGGCTTGGGATTCCTCACTCTCTTCCATTCCAGGATATGAAAATGGAGGCAACAATTCCCACTTAGCTATCTCACAGAACTATTGTGAGGCTAGCCATGTATCCCAATGTCTTACTTGCTTTTAAGTACAAAACAAATGCATTAGCATTGTTGGAAAAAATAAATCCAAGACTAAAAGATCTTTAAGACATTAAGTTTAAGCCAGACAGTGGTGGTGCACACCTTTAATCCCAGCACTCAGGAGGCAGAGGCAGGTGGATCTCTGTGAGATAGAGGTCAGCATAGTTTACAGAGTGAGTTTCAGGGCAGCAAGAACTATACAAGGAAACCCTGTCTGGGGGGAAAAAAAGAAAGAAAGAATATTAAATTTACTCATGAGACTGAGTCAGGTGAATTCCAAGCTTGAGGCCAGTTTGAACTACATAGTAAGACTATCTAAATGAAACAGAACACCAAGAAATACCTAAGTCGATAAATTAGCGACTAGCTTGCATTAGTATTTGGTGAAAGATTTAAGGACCCCCTGTGTAATCAGCTCTTTGTAGACTACTAAGGACTTTCATAGAAGTGACTGGCTCATTTATTTCTTTAACCTTTACATTCTTTCTCATTGTACTATTTTCTGATGCTTCTGTTGGGAGCATTGAATTTGATAAGCTATGAATTTATAGTATTGATAAATATTAGTAATTAGGAATGTTAGGAAAAGAATAAGACTTTCCCCTCAGAAGCCTATAGTTGAGTTGTGAAGCCTGAACTAACCTAATAAGAAATCAGTGATAATCAACAACGTGCTGACTTTAGTGTTAAAAAAATAGAACAGGATGATGCACCTGTCTTTGAGGCATTTGTGCTCCTGTGAGTAACCTCAATACAATTCATTGCTTTACCAAGTTTGGAGGGAAGAAAACAAATAAAAATCTAGAAAGCTGTAGAGCATAGTTGACTATGGTAGTCAAGACAACTTCCTATAAGTATTAACACTTCATTGTCTACCTTTACATCAGCCTTACAAATAATAGACACACAGGGTAGTTTTGAAAGCCTAATATAGAGACGTTACCAAGACCAGTGTCAAGGTGTTTGAAGCACCTCAGAAGTAAAATTGAGGGCTGGAGAGATGTCTCAGAGGTAAGGAGCACCGGCTGCTCTTCCAGAGGTCCTGAGTTCAATTCCCAGCCCCCACATGGTGGCTCACAACCATCTGTAATGAGATCTGGTGCCCTCTTCTGTGTACATAATAAATAAATAAATCTTAAAAAAAAAAAAAAGAAAAAAAAGTAAAATTGAACGAGTGGACACCACACTCATTCTAGGATGGTATTAGGAAAACTTAACAACAGTGACTGATACAACTCATTAACATTTTAGAACTGGTAGAATCTAAGAGAGGTAAGAATTTTTTAAGCTATATTTTGCTTTTGTAACTGTAGATAGAATGAATTCCTAAAAATGAATGAATGACTAAATAAAAGAGATCCCAACCATGTTACTAAGGAAAGGCTATCATTGATGATTAAACTGCAAGTTCTCTGTTAGGGTGAGCATGTAGATAGGACAGACTGTGATGTGATTTGATCTGTCAGTTCTCAAATGTCTTTTATAAAGTTTTCCAATAAAGTTTCAAAGCAAGTTAGAACTTCTGCTAGCATAAGTAAGAGTTGAGTGTGCTAGAAGAAACAATCTTCTGAATTTTGCTTGTTTTTGCATTTAAACTTTTTTCTTCTAAAAACCAGTCGAGGAAATATATCATACAAACATGACTTCCAACTAATACCACTGGATTGATTTAGTTATCAAATGCTCTTCATCAAGCTTTTGCCTTTATGAAAAAGCAAATCATTGATGTCCCTGCTTTCAGACTTTGCCTTGTCTGGTTCGAATGTGCAGTAAGGAGAGATTACTAGAGGAGAGAGTTGAAGGAGCTGAGACCCTCGCCTATCTGATTGAGCCAGACGTTGAGCTACAGAGAATCGCTAGCATAACCGATCACCTCATTGCCATGCTTGCTGACTATTTCAAGTATCCCAGCTCAGTGAGTGCCATCACTGACATTAAAAGGGTATGTTCTTCTGGATTTTAAAGTGTTCTTAGTGCACACGGCTGTGAAACAGTAGATAATTCTATCTGAGAGCCCACTTTATTTAAAAGGGGTCTTTTATCTTTATTAACATAGTAGCTTTTGAGATTTTAAGATCAAGTTTGTTTAATATTTATTATCAGGATATTTTTCACTAAACACAAGAGCAAGAAAAAAATTACATTCTTGGCTCCCTTAACTAAATCTCCCAAATACATTGAGTGTTGACATTATATCAGAATCTAATTCAGTTCAGGGTCACAGAATCTCTGGTGCTCCTTTTCCTTCCTCCCTCCCTCCCTCCCTCCCTCCCCCCCCCCCCCAAGGTCAAGGGTGGTATTTGTCTTCCTTCCACCTGGTTGATCTCAGTTTACCATCCACCAGTCTTCTACTACCTTTTCCCGTTTTCCCCATTTTGGTTTCACACTGTGCTTTTGGCTGGAGGTTAAATGCTATATAATACCACTTAACTTCAGTTTGGACCAACTAAGGACCAAGCCATGCTCATTTTTTCTGAAAGTAACATTCCTTGGAGTTTGGTATTCCTTTTACTTGTTTGCCATATCCATTTCTAAGAGAATCTATTAACATAACTTTATTTAAGGAGGTCATGGCAGATAGGATAATGACTCTTACTTGTAGTCCGGACCAGTTTATGAATGTGGCGGTGGTCCCAAGAATGAGTGCTCTCTTCACCTTTCACATGCTCTGACATCTGAAGCCACTCATCCAGCAGGCAGTGACCAATTTGCCATTTAATGTTGAAAATAAATTATGGGTATGCCTTTTCTCTGTCTTAGAAAGGCCTGAAATAACTGTCAGTGGTGCTTAATGTTAGTTACATGCACTGTCCTCTGTTTAAAGTTCTGGGACAGAAGCCAGATAGGATGACATACGTCTAACTGACCTTCAGGAGGCTTGGGGCAGGGTGGGGCAACGACCGTGAATTTGATGCTAAATTGTGCTACATAATAAAAGATCCTACTCAAAACAGGCAACAAGATAACTAGTTATGTGTCCACTTGACCTTGGTCACATTCTTTTCCTAGTGGAAGTGATGGGCGCAGTGCCTTATCTGTTTCCCTGGGCCATTTGCTCACACTGATAAAATATCCCATCAACAAGAATCCTAATCCTGGTCTCCAGAACAGCCTAAGCTTTCCTCCCCAGCAAGGCAAGGAGAAAAATGAACATGCCCCAGGAAATTCTCCTGGAAGCATCTGTGTAAGCACACGTAACATACTTACCTCATGTGTGAAAGATTATTTCTGCTCTTCAGAATTGTTTTTCCACTTCATTTCTTTCATCATAAAACTGGAATAATTTTTAAATGATCTCCAAATGATAAACATGAGTAAAAATTTGATTAGTAATCTTTAATTTTGGTATTAGATTATCCAAAATGTCTTAACTACAAAAGTATAGATATTAGACCTATGGAGGGAAATTCTCATGTTAATAAGTGGATGGCATCAGTCCATACTTGTGTTGTATGGTCCAAGTTATGGCTGGAATGTGGTTAAGACTAGAACGGTCCGACGCTCCTGGACTCACAGCTAAGTGAGTGCTCCCATTGCAGAGCCCTTCCACAAGCTGTCCGTGCGGGCGCTTTTTGAGCTGCTCTGACGAGTGTCTTCATAGCTGCCTCAAGTAGATCCTGCTTACCTTGTGTTGATGGAGCACTTGGTTATCCTAAATCCATAACCAGTGGCAGTAACTTAGAAGGCTTAGTGACAAAGCTGACCCACTGTCTGGGCTGTAGCTGCTTCAGTTAGTGCTTTAGAAGGTTTCAGAAGAAGGTTTTATAGTCTTCTCAACAATACCTGCAAACTAAGTAAGAGTTCACTTTCCCAAGATAATGCCTTTAGGAGGTGTTCATTTAGATCATTATGTTAGACTTTTAGTTTAAGAATGTTATTGATAAACCTTGTATAGTTACAGTTCATACTTAAGGATCCGGAAAACAGGTTTGTGGAAGAATTGCTAACAGTGCCATTTATGTATATTTAGACACAGCAGTAATTGCCTTATGCCAATAATTAATTTTAATAATTGTTTTTAAAAATCCTGGACATAAATCTAGTAGCTTGTGATGGTGACCCTAGTATATTGTTCATTGAGGGTTTTCACAGAGGGTTCCCTATTTCTAAAAGTCTTTTTAAATGCCAAAATTAGGAAAACGTAGGTATAATAGTATTCATTTTGTCCAACTTGCCGTGGAGACTGCAGGTGTAGGCGTGCCTTCTCTTTGTGCCTCTTTTAAGGAACTGGTGGAAGCAGATGTCAGCACTGCTGATACTACCATCTGGAAGGACTGGACTCCAATAGCATGCACAGTTCCTTTCATGTATCAATGCCGAAAGTTAGGGTTGTCGCTTTTAGACAGAAGTAGACTGCATTTCGAGTCATGCCGACATAGTCATAACAAGATCTTAATTGTGAACAGAGCCCAAAAGTAACTAGAAAGTTCATGTAGTGACAGTATCAATGTTGATAGTTGCTGCTTTTCCTGAAACTCAGTTATTTTTGTTTTATTTTTATTATTTTATTATAATGTTATATTTTATTAAGATGAAACTTACAGACTAATTTGGAATTTATCCTCTCCCCACTTCCTGTAGCTTGATCACGACTTAAAACATGCCCATGAACTCCGCCAAGCTGCATTCAAGCTCTACGCCTCTCTTGGAGCAAATGATGAAGACATCCGGAAGAAGGTGAGTCTGGGAGAGGGGCGTCCCCCAGTCCTGACAGCCAGCAGGCAGGGAGTGACGTCAACCTGAAAGTCGTGGTGAAGAGCACTAACAGTGACTGTTTGAATATAATAAAGCAGAGTGACAAAAGGCATAATTGAAGAATGAATGGGACCTGGATTTGCGGGGTTGTTTGTTTTTAGAACATAGAGTGGCATGGCCATGCTGGAATGATAAATAACTGGCCTGCTGTTTTGTGTCATTAATATGGATCATTATGTTGCACACTTTTGCATGTGTTCTGATAAAAATCATTTCTAGCACTGTGAAGCTTTAGACACTTTGAAAGATCTAACACTAGAATTGTAAATGTTATTTATGGATATACCTTCTAATGCCATTGAGAAGTTCAAATATCTATTGTATATTGTTCTTTAATAATGTGGCTTAGTTTTATGTTTTGATTTTTTAATTTTAATTTTATTTTATTTTTTGCTACTGTGCAAGTTTAATGTGAATAAAATCTTTGTGGAATGATGATTTTATGTTTAGTGAGTGGTCATCTGAATTTTCCAGCTCTTCTAAAATGTGTCACTGGTACCTCGTCCCTATGTTAGTCTAACACTGAACTCATGTTCTTTATGGAAGTAGTTCTAGATAAGATGTACAGTGTAGTGTTAAATTCTAACCTGGTCCCTACACAAACTAAAAGGCTTGAATTTACCACTCAAAAACATACAGTCTGATAGATTCCACACAAGGGGATTACAGACATCAACCAACAAAACCACACGTCCTGTCACGAGTGGTCCCAGTAGAAGAGCATCTAGACACTATTTATTGAACATGATGATTTACTGACTCTCTCCATCTGTATTGCTATTTTAAGGAGATTTGTGAGAGAAATTGAAAATATTGGAACTTACCATGATTTAGAGAAGTATTTTAGGCTTGTTAGAGCCATAGTGGAACCAAACTTAAGTGTTGGATGAAATAATTGAACAAGAACCATGCTTGAAGAAACTGAAGTAGCAGCAATAAGGTTCAATGTGTGAGGAGCACATCCAGTGTAAAAAGCACAACTAACAAGCTGGTTTCTCCGGTGTCCTCAGTCTAGTTTAACTAGCAAGAGGCTTTTGGCCTCTTAAAGTGTTTTAGTATATGACTTATAAATGCCATTTTTATCACCTGTGACTTTCACTTATGAACTGTTACTTCAAAGCAAACATTAGAGATGCAATATTACATGTGTCTAGCCATGGTTTATGGATGTTGACACTGAAATATTCTGTTCACTTTAGACATGTGGTGTATCACAAGAGAAGATGTTTTGATGGTAACTCGTATAGATAAAATGAATGATGACATGGACTATGTAACTTAAGCACATGCTGGTTTATTATTGGATTACTAGGAAACAGGACGAATATTTTATCCATCCTCATAGCTCCAGAAGACCATGTCATAGAATAAAAGGGAGTTAGATAGATGGACCATAATGGGGATAGGATGTTCATTTGTACTTCTGTGTACTTTTGTTTTTGTCAATAAATGATTGTTTTGGAATTAATGACTTAATACGTGATACCATGTTCTAGAAGTGCTTGAAACATAACAGTCTAATCAGTAGTCTACTAAAACTTGTATTCACAATGTGTACAATTTCCTGGTAAGGCTGTTGATCATTTCTGTAGAAAGATAACAAATAAAGAATAAGTTATAATTGTTAACGATAGTTTTAATGTGTGTGGTAAAGAAAAGTTACTGTGCTATTCTTCTGTGATGGGGTTACATAGAATTTTTAGGAAGTTATTTAATCCTTGGAAATTGGTGAATAGTTTATGGTTCATAGAACTCACTGAAGAAATTATAAAGTGAGAATTATTTAAAAAAATTATGACAAACTGCTTAAAGGCTGGTCTTAGAAGTGGGAAAAAATCTTTATTTTTGGTGTATAAAAAATGATAACTCTTACTTAGAATGCATTTATTACTATTCCTTTCTTTTTATTGAAATGATTATTTTGGTAGATTGAATTTACTTTTTCCATGAAGTATTTCTTTCTCTTTTATACTTATGCCTTATGTAATTTGATGGTATTCTTTTTTGTGTAGATTCTTAATGTATACTATTATTATTTTTTAATGTAGCATTTATTCGTGTCAATATAGAATTTCAGTGTACTGATACATGTGTAGATAATCTTGATAAGAAATTTCAAGGGCTGTAGACCTACCCTCCCAGGCCCCCCAAAACAAGCTTGCTTGCTTATTTATTTATTTATTTATTTATTTATTTATTTATTCATTCATTCATTCATTCATATCTATCTACCTATCTATCTATCTATCTATCTATCTCATGTTTCAGCTGCAAAGATGAAATGTACAGTTGGTTTGCTTTTCATATTATAAACAGGAGCATAATTCAGTAAATAATATGTGTCACAATGTCCTATTATGGCCAGTTAAAGAAAGGAGGAAGAATAAATACAAGAAAACTAGAACAAAAAACAGGGGGAGTGAAAAGTATACATAGCCATTAAAAGAAGATAGCAACCATTCTGTCTTCCTAGAATTATGTGTCTGTCTCCCCCCGCCCCCTCTCTCTCTCTCAGTAAAGATGGCTAAAGGTCTGTTGTGCTACCATTTCCTGATACCTTTTCTTTGAGTCAGAAAAAAACTAAACATGATCTCCATGTCAGACATTTGCCATCCCTTCTTTGGAATCTTGTCACTGTATTTCCATTAAAAGCAACAACAAAACTCAGCTGTTCCTGTGACTTAAGAAGAACTCAGTAAATATCTGTTGAGCAGGAGTTGGGTATGGTATTGCACATCTATAATCCCAGCTTGGGAGGTTAGAAGCTGGAGAATCAGGATTTCAAGATCATTCTCGGCAATATAGCAATATTGAGGCCACTCTGGGCTATATGAGATCCTATATCAACCCTCCTCACAACCTCAAAAAGCAAACAAACAACCAACAAAAATAAATAAATAAATGCAATGTTGAGTGAGTATAGAAACAAAAATGCAGAAATAATGCACAAGGGTGATGTGTCACTTAGTATGACTAGATCTTCCTTTCTCCTATGCACAGCAAAGTTGGTGTTTTTATTCCTAGCCTTTTGTCTTAAAATTACTCTGACATACATACTTATTTCTTAACTGCTTGTAATATCTGGTCAAAAGGGTAAAAGAAAAAAGGTTCTGATTATAAGAATGAAGAGCATTCCCATTGGTTGTGTCAAGAAGAGAGAGAAGCCCAAGACAAGGTGGACTCCATGAGCTTAATGGGAGTTATACCTTGCTAATACGTTAAACTTAGAAGAAATTGGCTTAACTGTAACAACTGACCCTGAGTCTTAAGTGGATTATGTTAGAAAGAATAAGGACATGGTCAGGAAATAAGAGCTCAGTAGAAGAATCCAGAATGTTTTAGCTGTAACTAAATTGACAGTAACACCAAGTAAACATTAGCTCTGGTCTCTGTCAAGGGCAAATCCAATTTCTAATGATGCCCACATAGTAGTACTGGTTAGAAAGCGGAAGTTCAGATCATGGGACAGGACAACAAGACACAGAGCAATAAGTTTTCAGATACAGGTGTTATCAGTGGACCGTTAAGTCATGGAGAGGCAGGAGTAGCGAGCAGTCCTATAGACTTGAAACCACTTCTCTTCTGTTGAAGAAATGAAGACCATCTTTTCATTTCATACCTGTTGACCATCAGGGACTTTAGAAACTGAACAGCTGTTACCTCTTTTAATCTCTTCAAGGAACTAGTGGAGTGTTTCCGAAATTTAGGAAGTATACATTGATGAAAAATGGTAATGGCACAGAATAAATGAAACCACAAGGAAATCAATAAGCAAAGGATGTTGTTTTTGATTTGGGTAAAAGGAAATACATTAGAAATGTTAATGAGATACTAATTGTCATTATTGTCCCTTCTAGGGTTCTGACTAGGAGAAACTTTCGAAATACTTTTCTTTCATGTCTGAGTACTTAACTTTTAGCTGGAGAGAATTTCGATGAACTAGAATGTAAGCTCTGTGAGAGCAGGCATTTTTAATTTGTTGTTCATTAATGTATTCCTAGACTCTACAGTTCTGCAGCTGACAATAAACATTTGAATAATGAATGACCAGTGAACAAAGTAACCAAAGTGATGGATGAATGAGCTGTGTTGTAGAATTACATTATTCTGTAACAGTTCTTAAACTATATATCGACCTCACTTGGTTAGGAGCTTTCCCAACTTCACCAGCAATCCCATATGTTTGAGAAGAGAAGACTTTAAAATGGGAGAAGTAGATCTCTGTTCCTTATGGGCAAGGGCTTTCATGAGATACAGCATAGAGGTAATAGAAATGATTCCCGGTTTTCAAGAGCACGTAATCCTAATTTCTAAATGTCTAGTAACCTGGGTTATGGGCCAAAGAGAACATGTTTTATGTTCAGGTAACCTTGACTATTGTATCCTAATTAGGAATATAGGAGTAGTGCTGGGGCTGTAGTTCAGAACTGGCATGCCAAGAACAAGCATGCAGTGCTCCATCTTCAGCACTGCAAGATGTAGAAAAGATTTCCTTCTTTCTCTGTGTGTGATTATAAAAAAAAAAAAAAATCATGGAATGTACAACTGTGAATCTGGAATAAATTTTCTAGGGATAAACATAGGATGTAGTTGGCAGAAATTAACCTGACTTGGGGATTCAGCCTGTTTGTTAAAGTGATATTACACCTACATGATGTATCTTCCAGCTAATCAAGGGTTTTAAGGTCAGTTATACGTTGACTAACTGAACTACTACTGTCTCAGCTGTATGAATTGCCGAGTAGAGGCAGCACAGAGGGGGATGAAGAACTGGCTGTTAGCTTCACACTCAGTGGAGTGAGAAATGGTCAGGCAGCATCTGACAGGGGCACCAAGAAGTATTTGAAACAAATTATAGAATGAAGTTGAAATCTAATGCTTTGGGGATATCACTTTTAATCCTTTCTAAATGCTTTTGATTTTGTATTTCAAGAGCTGAAAACTCAGTTTGTCTCCTGGGGAGGAGATCTACAGTAGCTTTTACATGGCCTAAAGCAAAGCAATCAAGGCTTGAATTCTTTTTTTTTTTTTTAAATGACAGTGTCAGGCTTATGTTGCTCAGGCTAGCTTATATTCCTGGTCTCAAGTGATGCTCTAGTTTCAGCCTTCTGAGTGGCTGAGATTATAGATGACATCATTGGACTAGCTTGCTTTTTATTTTTAAATTGAACTTAAAAAAAAAAATCTGAGAGGTATCAAGGCAGAGAAAATAAAAAAGAAAAAAAAAGGGAAACAAAGAAAAACAAGAATCTCCTTCCTGTCCCTTTTCCTGTCAAGAAAGATTCAATATAATGTATTTATGTTTAGTGTGATGTCGGCCAATAAGCACTCAGTAAATGGCATCATTGTTTGATTACTTTAAATTACTTCATGGGAGAAATTTAAATAAATGCCGTATATGTCTTTCATGTGTTTGAAGAAAAGATGAGCAACATTCAAGATGTAAATAAGGATTTATAATGAAGAAAGTGATTTTATGATGTAAATTGCCCAAAATGTCAGTAAGCTCATTTTAGAAAAAGAATTCTTATATTTCAGAAACATATTCTTTGTGTAATGAATCTCTTACAACAGATTTATTTTATACTTTGAACTTAAGATACATTTAAAAATCTTGATTTTTTTTTTTTAAATGTTATCTATGGTTATCTAAGTCTCTCCAGTCATGATTGGCATTAACACTTTTGCTCTAAGTAATCACCATTCCTAGGAGACAAATTCCCTAAAGAGAAAAATATACATTTATTTCTCTATTTTTAATGCTATAAGATTTTATAGTGTGTATTTGAAGTCAGTTTTCATATTTTATGCTTTCTCCAAATTTTGTTAAGCATTCACCTTGAAAAGTTTTATCCTTTGTTATAGTTTGATTTTGTTGTTATTTGGTCTTTTGGTTAAAAGTATAAATTACCATGAATTTTTGTTTTCCAAGTTTTACAAAGTGGGATAGTTTATTTCATGGTTATCTCAAAGGCACAGCGTTGGATTCTATATATGTCTTTTTCCTTGGACAGATGTAAGGAATTACTTCTAAGCCTTACCTGTGTATTAATTGAACATTCTCAGGGTTTTACGCGGCACCATAGACATAACGTCCTTTAGAACTTGGCTTTGCTATACATACAAGTTCAGAGTTTATAATTCCTTAACTTAATTGGTGATTAAATTATAATTACCTTCTTAAAGCTGACCTTCCAAAGAATTCTAAATGAGCCCTGTAACATTCATTCATGGTAAGTATTTCTAAAGAGATAACCAGGTTTTGCAACAGGTCCACAGTAGTGAGACCCTTGATCTTCAGCACTGAATGCAGCAAACCTGTGTGTGGTGCTGCTATGTACACAGTAGGGGCACTTCAGAAGACAGCAAAAGACGTTTATCTCAGAACCTCATTAAAAGGAGACATGGAGTTGTGTTTTCATGCAGTTCATGGTGTGTAGTAGATAAAAGACAGGTGGTTTATAAACCAAAAAAGGAGTAGAATGTGGTCTTTACATTTGTAAAGCAAATGGGCAACTTAAGTAGATTCTTCAGGAGTATTTTGTCTGGACAGGAGGTATTTTGAGAAACTTTGGAATAGCAAAGCTTGACAAAACTGAGTGTGAAAACTCAGAGCTCTTGTTCCACTCTTTTCCATAGTTAAAATGCCAGCACAGGAGTCAGTAGGACACATAACTTGTCACCTGTGCAGTTCTTGCCTGTAAGAATGACTTTTGTTCTCAAGTGGTTAAGGGAAGGCTCTCAGAGCAGAAACACTTTCTGAAACGGGAGTAGTAAATTCAGTTCAGACCTGTGCCCTTATGACTCGTTCCCAGCACAGCCAAGCCCACTTGTCGGGAGCCCCCAGGGCAAGTTTAACAGTTGACAAAGAAGCAGAGCCCTCTGGCTGAAGGATTGACTTAACTGTCTGGCCTTTGTATAAAGAACCTACCACTCTGTGCTGACACTGCATAGCTTTCAAAACAAAACAAACACCATAAACCGATTTGGTGGGAAACTATACTTACTGTCTGTCTTCCTTCTGTGAAAGGAAATGGGGCCCACAAAACCAGGAGAGTGTGAGGACATTGCTGCCTTCATGCAAAAACCATTATTAAGCACTAACAGTGTGACATTGTCAGTAGAGAATCCCTTATTTGAATGATGATGGCATATGGGACCCTTGGGCAAAAGAGATTAAAAACTGTGGCTTTTATTTACTGTATAAACTATTCCTGGATTCTGTGGATTGCTTAGGAACGTTGTATGAGTAAGATGCTATATCTGAGAGAAAAGTAAGCAAATATAAAGCATGTTGGAGGGTCAAAAATCATATAATTCAAATCATCCAGATATACTGTACTTTGAAGCTGAATTCCATGTGGCTGGAACAGCCATTGATCGAAAACTCACTATTTGCTGGACACTTCGTGGTAAACTTGGGTATGTCATATCTCTCTCTCTCTCTCTCTCTCTCTCTCTCAAAACTCACACCACCCTGTGAGATAACTGTTCCGGACCTGGAAGCAAGCAGTCTGAGCAAGGTGGCAGCTAGTAAATAAATCTAGAATCTGAGTACTGTCCCTGTCTCTCTGAAGCCAACACCTCTGCTCCTCACAGTATATTACTTATGTAAAGTTGCATACCTCTAATAGAGTCAAAGGATGATGTAAAGGGTAAGAAGAGTGTGTGGATTTGTCCAAAATGGGGAGCTTGGTATAGAATTACAGAGTGTATGCTAGCAGATGGCAGGGCAGCACATGGAGAACACCTGATAATTTTCTCTGTTTGGTACTAGGTAGATAATGAGATCCATTTATTTATTTGCGTGTTTGTCATTCATGATCTATCACCTATGTAGCCAGGAATGAAGCAAAGATTGGTTTATACCTTGTAAGTTTAAAACAGAGGAGAAAAAACTGCTGGATAGTCATTCTTCCCAGGGTTCATAAATGTAATATATGTATGGAACATCTCGTTTACACTGAAAACCGCTTTTGCCATGATTAATTAACACACACAGACTAAGAATGACTGTATCAGGACATGGTAGTATAAGCTAGTCAGTGCTTGGGAGGCAGGAGGATCATATATTGAAGGCCACATAGCAACGAACGCTCTATGACTAATCAGGATGAACACACGAAGGAGTTTGCAAGGGCCTCTTATGAAGGACCTTTGTTGGAAAGCTTCCCCACTTTTTTGCTTCCACACATGGAAATCAGTTGTTTCAGAAATTTGGGCCTATAGGATGGGAAATCTTCATGTCTATTTCCTTTGCAATCTATGGCACTTTCCTTTTAAACCATTTGTTTATTTTTATTCTTTTGAGGTGCTGGGATCAAACCCAGCATGTACATGGTAGGCAAGCCACTCCACCAATGAACTCCACCCCCAGCTAGAGGCACCTTTTTTTTTTTTTTTTTTTTTTTTGGTGTGTGTGTGTGTGGACAGATTCCCTGTGTAATAGATTTAAACTTGAGGTAACATATGAGATCCTTTGATCGTTAATAGTCACTACTTTGTCAAGCTGTAGTGTTCATCACTAGAACATAAGCTACATAAAGGCAGTACCTGGACTGTTACAGGCATTAGGCTTGTATTTGCTCAGTAAATTGTGACCTTACTATGTCTGGACCTTAATAAAGACTGTGAGGTGAATGACTATGCATATGTGGAATAAATTCCTTATGTTGTACAGTTCCTGGGACAGTGCACAGTTTACATCCCTGGGATAGTAAACAGAAGGAGGTGGAGGAATGTTTATTGCTATTTGAATGGTGATGTATTATTTGTTAAACTGAAGTGTAATTTGGTGGCTGCATTGGTTCTGTGCTGATATAAGCTAATGATTGAACTTAAAATTTGAATTCATATAGTAATATTTTTCATAGATGTGGGTTTTTTAAAAAATGTAATATAACACTTCTAACATCATATTTGTACTTTTTGTTGTTGTTTGGGGATAAGGAAAATTTGAGCTGAGAGAGATAACCCACATTTCTTCAAAGTATATTTGAGGTGTGTGTGTGTGTGTGTGTGTGTGTGTGTGTGTGTGTGTGTGTGTGTGTGTGTGTGTGTATGCTAGCATGCTAGTATATTTGTATGTGTGCAGGTGTACAAGACTGTGCTTGTTCATGTGGAAGCCAGAGGGCCATGTCATTACCTTCCTCTGTTGCTTATGATCCCTCTATTTCCTGCACCATTATGAAAATCAGTCTTTTCCTTGACTAACATGGGATCTTACAATCACAGTTCTCATCTAAGTGAAGGTTAGAGCTGAAATCACTGTCCATTGCTGTCTATGGCAACACTTAATAGACTAAAGCAGTATGGTCCACACCCACCAACTCTGTCCTCTGTAACAGGTCCTTCCTATTTCCTTCAGCTACTCCCTGCATGGCTGCTTGTTTTCTCCTGCTTCAACTAGACTTCCCAGATGCAGTCATTTATCTTCATAGATCTGAGAGGCTGCCTTTTCTATTTTCAAAGTTTGACTCTAGCTTCTTACTGTTGTGGTCAGCTCTGTCTTCTTTAGAACTGTGTCACTACACTTTATAGAACTTCTGGGAACCTTTCTCACAATCATGTTTGAAATTATAAAATGACTGGATTGATGTTAAGATAATGACCACTTTGCCATCTACCCCTTTGACCCCAAATCCACCCACTTTAAATTGCTTGTGAAGTTCACTAATACCACTAAAACCTCAAGATATGAGGTTTACTTTTTGTACAGTTTGCTTGACCTGCTTTAAGCATAGTTTAAAGTTCAGACTTAAGTTTTTTCTGGTACCTGAAGAATGTTTCATCCTTAGTCTTACTGAGGAAGAATAATTGATTCCAAGTGTTTTGCTTTGTTTCTTTAATCATATATTTCCAATCCTTCATAAACTCCTAGGAAAAGATGATATATGTTTTGGCCTTAACTGGATTGTAGGTTGTCTGGAGTTTATTGATGAAGAACTGAGAGTTTCTCTTGTATCTAAAGGATATCTTTGGGTTGTTGACATTGCTGTATGTACAGTACACCATCTTGGTGTTCTATGGGTTCCATTCTTTCACTGTTTCTTCCTCATGCCCAAAGATCTTTTGTCCTCATTACAGGGATCTCCCATCCTGTTCTACTAGATCCATGTCCATTCCTGCAAGAATTGCAATAATACTAATGCAACAGCATGCAGATATTGACTACAGATATCAGTGTAACACTTAGTCCATTGACCTAAACCTCATCAGTTTTGGATGCAGGGATTTAGTTCTGTAGTTACGTTTATAGTCCTCATCTCTAGAGGAAAAGGAATGATCTCCTCCACTTGAAAGACAGCCTATTACTAGTACCCCTTCTGGTTGGATGTGGTATCTGTAATAAAGGACAGTATCTCATTTATGGAATCTCCAACAAGACCCGTGGGTCAATCAGACAACTTCCACTTGGCATTACTCTTACATCCTTGAAGGACCTAAGATTCCATTCTGGGTGCCATGACTTGGTCCTTCCAAAGTTTTGGAGCATGGTACTGGGGTCATTAAGAGGTGTCATAGAGAACATGGTTTATTGCTCTTGCCTTTCCAACCCCTGATCTATAAAACAATGTGGCACTATCCAGAGTCAGACCTTGGTGGTAGTCGCCTCTTCTAAGGTCTTCCCTGTTGACCTGAAAATTTGTTGTCTGTATTTCTAAACCTTTCCTTAAAGCCTTATAATCACATGTTTATCCTCATTTGGGTCATGGTATTCTCACTGTGGTAGTCCCCTTGTACCCCAATCAACATGGCTTCAGTGCTCAGGCTATAAAGCCTTGGTTAGATCATGTTATTCATTCACACAAACTCCCTGAATGCTATTTTGAACTGGAATTATATGTTCATATTCTCATTTTTCTATTTTTACCCTCTTATGAATCAAAGTCTCAAGTTTTGAGCTTCCTAGAAGAACCTTGGCAGGGTTACTGAAATCTGCTTTATAACAACTTAATTTACAAATCTATACCTATAGATGGCCTAGGAAAAGTCAGTTTGTACCCAGATGGAAAGAAAGACTCTCACGATAGCCTTACTATAAAAAAAAACAAAAACAAAAACAAAAACAAAAAACAAAAACAAAAACCCAACAACTTAGGAATTAAGTTTTTGTTAGAAATTAAGTTTTGTAAGCTTCATGTACCCAACTTGATGTATTCAGTATAACAAAGGTAAGGAAAACAGGGACAGAATGGAGAGGGTCCAATAAAATCCAGTGTTAAAGTGGTGGGCACTAACAGTTCATCATCCTCTCTGAGCTTGGATATTCCCTAGAAAGGTCATTAGTGGTCATTCCCCAATTAATAGTAAAAGCCCTGTTCTTCAGAATGGTTATCTGTCTTCCCTTCCTTTCTTCATGTTTCTTTCCTTTTTCCTCGCTCAAGCCCTTGATCTCGTCACTCCTTTTAGATACCTTTGCAGCTGTAGACACGAACATCATAGCACCGGTCTAGTTGCTGCTGTTCAGCACCAAGTTTGATGGGAGCAAGGAATGTCTCCATCACCACTATTTCCTTGAGTTTTAAACCATGTTCATGACTAGACACTCATTTGCTGAATAAATGAGTGCAGGAATGCATGTAGGAACTGGATTATTTGTCCTACCTGGTTTTGGTATGTGTTTCACTAGGCGTGGTCAATGAAACTGACTTTTTTCCTGTTTACCTTGCTTTCCATAGTGCTTCTGAACAATCTAACGGTCTTGTCCAGGGAAACAGATTGTTGTTTGCTACTGATATTATGGAATGATTGCTGTCTCTTCATTTTGCTGAAGACCTAGAGAGGCAAAGTGGATTGCCTAAGCTTATATAGCAGATGTACCATAGTATTTTACATCTTCCACCACTAGGTTGCCTGGCCAATCATTTTATGATGGTTAACACACTGTTCCCTCTCCCTGGGCTGTTGATTGTTGGCCTTAAAAACTTTGGGAAGGAGGTCATAGCCTTGATGTGGGGCTATACTAAGCTTGTAGAATTCTCTAGCCTATCTCTCATATGGAATTAGGATCTTTCATGAGGCTAAGCAGTTTCAAACATTTGTTTATTTTACATGTATTTGTTTATGAGAAGTGTGACACAATTACTATTTGTGTGCATGGGTGTCATGGTTCATGTTTGGAGGTCAGAAGACAATTTGTGGGAGTCAGTTCTTTCCAGCGTGTGTGTTCCAGGAATCAAACTCAGGTTGCCAGGCTTGGTGGGCAAGCATCTTCACCTGCTGAACCATCTTGCCAGCTGCATTCAGGTATTTATGACCTGTTGCTATATTGAGATAGTCTTTATTAGATGTTTATATGATTGCTAGACTGGTAGATTTACTTCTTTGGCTAAATGTAGCCAGTAAAAATTACCTGTAAGTCTCTATCAAGTCTTGCCTATGCCTAGGTTTCCCAAGCACCTGAAGTGAGTGCTGATAATGTTTTTTGGTTTTTAGAAAGTAATCCTGTCTCATTCTCCTATACACACACAGGCTCTGATGAAGTCACTGTAAAGATAAAGAAGGAAATGGGGAAGTGGTCTAGGAACTCATAGGAGAAGGGCTTTAAGCTTCATGTACCCAACTTGATGTATTCAGTATAACAAAGGTAAAGAAAAGGGACAGAATGGAGAGGTCCAATAAGAAGTGGGACTTTGAGCCACAGGCTTGTGGTCCTCATCATTCAGGAGCCTGGGGTGACAAGATCACTTGGGCTCCTGTATTTGAGTTAGAGACTCAACTAGGGAAACATAGACAGACCCCATTTCAAAAGGGAAAAAGTGGGCTGAAGTGGGAGATGGGTACCACAAGGAACATGGGGATCTCTTCCAGGTGAGTACAGGGTGGGGGGGGGGGGGGGCCCTGTGGTGAAAGTCTGACAGGTGGGATTGTGTCTGCTGAGAAGCTGGCAGGCATCCACATTGGGAAAAAATTATAGGAGCTTTAAAGAGTAGCTAGCCTGAGAAAGAAGGCATATGAGAGATAATGGGGCAGAGCATGGATGCTTGTAAAAGGTAAGAATGTGGTTAGGATTTGTCTGGTATAAGGAACTTATGCATTCTTGTACTATATTGTACATATTCTTAGGCTATCTAGACACTGAAAACACTATATGAAAATTAACTTTCCTGATCTATGGCTAAAGTGAGGTTCCTGTTCTCTCTCTCTTGCTCCGTGTGTGTGTGTGTGTGTGTGTGTGTGTGTGTGTGTGTGTGTGTGTGTGTGTTATATGTTATGTATGTTTATGTTATGTATGTGTGTGTTACATGTATATATGTGTGTTATGTGTATGTGTTAAGTGAGAGGACAGCTTGCAGAAGCTAGTTCTCTCCTTCCACCATGTAGGTTCAGGTGCTTGATCTCAAGTCCTCAGACTCAGTGGCACATACTGTTAGCCACTGACCCTTCTCACCAGCCCAAGGTTCCCCTCCACCCCTCCTCCTCTTAATGTGTGTGAGTGTTTTGCCTATGTTTGTCTGTACCACCTGTGTGTACCTGTAGAGGCCAGAAGAGGGCATTGAATTCCATAGACTGGAGTTACACAACAGAAGGTTGTGAGCTGCCATGTGGGTGCTGGGAATCAAACCTGGAGCCCATGGAAGAAGAGCAGTGCTTTTAACCATTGAGTCGTCTCTCCAGCCCCAGGTTCTCTGTTCTTGATAGTAGAGGTCTCTTTACTGGTCACTGGTAATTGGAAATGACTTCTGCTGCTGGGCTTTGAACATGCTGAGGTTTCTCTCCTGTTCTGAAGTCCAGCTTCTGAATCCATGTCACTCTAGTTTGGTGGTCTTAAGCTTCACCTTGCTTGCACACTGGACTCACCTTCTAAAATCACAGGTTCCTCTCTCTGCAAGAATCTGGTTTAACTGGTGTGTCCTGGACATACGGGCTATCCACAGCTCCCTCCTCGTATTGGTCTGTGCTAGGTGTTCCAGGTGAGAGTACCAACTCCTCCCAATGCTGGGTCATTTATGTTTAGAACTATTAACCAGAGCAGTATTACAGGTGTTGCTAAGTACATGGACTCAGCAGTCAGGTCAACTCCTTAGGATGTCAGTGAGAATGCTCATACTATCACTTAGAGAAGAGAGAATGGGAGAGTCAGGTAACCAGAGACTAGAATCCTTAGCAGGACGAATGGCACACACGAACTCAACAAATGTCCATTGACGATGTTAATGTTTTGTGATTATACTAACGCTTTACTAGGAAAAGTCTGTTTTTTCTGTAGGCCCATGCAAGTTAGCTTAATTTCTTCTGCACACTATTCTTTTATCAGTACCTGGCTTCATGAAGACTAATTTCAGGGGATCGTTTAACCATAAGAAACAAAGCATCATGATTATTGTGGTGTCATGTATCAGGGCCTGGTGCTGTGGTGAAGGATAGCAAGGGTTACTTGGAAATATTTCACTCAGTTTAAATTTACTTGGTAAGGTGGAGCCACAGAATAGCTATGTCAGAACCTATAGATTTATCATTCACTTGATGAGGACATTGTGGACTATGATTCTTTATCATTCTTACAGGGAAACGCCTCATGGTTTACCTACATCCCCTTACTCAAGATCATTTATGCACACCTCTCTAGTACTTATGCTGTGTAAATTTTGTTTTAAGCATCTTTAAAAATAAACAAAATTATGGCTGTCATTTATCCTGGCTTGTCCTTAGTGAGTGTTTACCTTGTCTCTCTAGTGAGCTGCCTGCCCCACTGCAAGGTGATTGTTGAGAGGTAAAATCTTTTGCTAAAAACATTGAACTCTTAATGGACACTAACATACTTGCATTTACAAGTGGTGAAGTTTGTCACCTTCATGTTGTTATTTATGCAGCATTAACCTTTTTCTCCAGATCATTGAGACTGAAAATATGATGGACCGGATTGTGACTGGCTTGTCTGAGTCTAGTGTCAAGGTGCGGTTAGCTGCTGTCAGGTATGAGCTTTACATGGTCTGAATAAAAATCCCTTGCTGTGTGTTTAGCCCGTTTCCTTTCCGGTCCTTCACTAAGCGCAGGATGCAGATGTTCTTGGAACGTCTGCTCAGGTGAAGTCATGCAGTTGCAATGTTACCTAACAGAGCCTCCAACGCCCGAGAGGTGTCTTGCTGTAGCTGACTTAGTATCGATAGCCATGCTTGAAGTGTCCGTTCGCACTAGTGAAAAGCCAAGCAATTGATTTGGAATGTGAGTTTGGGCTTCTTGGGAAGCTAATTTTGATCATTCTTTATAGATGTTTGCACAGTTTATCCAGATCTGTACAGCAGCTTCGAACCAGTTTCCAGGATCATGCGGTGTGGAAACCTTTAATGAAGGTGAGAAAGTCACAGCAGTTGGCACAGAGCCTGTGAGCTGAGCTGGCCAGCAGCACCCGGGTCTAGGATTACGTCTGATTCTTTCATAGAACATGTTGATGTTTATCTTGAGTCAGATGTTCTGAGCATCTACAGACTTAGAGAATGCATTTCTCAGGGCAGCGTTTCATGTGTGAGAGGGAAGTCCCAGCCCAGGCTTCTTTATTAGCTTGACCTCTTAGTACTCGTTTGCTCTGTGTGTTTATAATTACTCTTTAAACTTAAATCAAGAGTTTTCCTTGTAGTCTTCGGGTCATAAAAAAGAAAATAATTGGCTAGTTCTAGATACAAAATAAGGTTAATTCTGCTTTTGGAATCTCCCATGCCAGCAAGAAAGAATTCAAGGCAAATAAATCTGAATTGAAACTTAAAAGGGTGCTTGAAATTAGTTGCTGCTAATAATGTTAACCCCCATACTGAACCACAGTCAACTTGGTCTTTGATTTTTTTTTTTTTTCCGTGTCTTAAATATGCATTTCATTTATTTGGTAGAATTTTAAAATTTGTTTTTGGTTGTTTGTTTTTGAGTACTTACTAAGCACTAAGTAAAGCCTCGGCACATCGGCCTTACAATAGCTATCTTACCCTTGCTTAATCTTCAGTTTAGAGAAGAGATGTCAGTATGGCAGAAATAAGAGGAATGTCAAGTAGGACACATGTGAATTAGACTTTAAAGGTAAAATGAACAGAAAGATTTCTTTCTATGAGCAGAAATGCTATGCATGAAAGATGTAGGAAATAGCAAGGGTGCCTTCATGACTATCATATGATGGAGTGTAATGAGACAGGCTGATGGATAGATAACCAGGTGGGAGCTAGGTGATGCATATCTGATATCATAGGAACTGGAAAGTAGAGGCAGGAAGATCATGAAGTGAAGCCAGTTGGTCTGTATAGTGAGACTTGGTTTTTGTGGGGTTCTACTATTATCTGCTTTAGAGGTGGAATTGGACCAGTGCCTTGGGAATTAGCGTGCTGAGTGGTTCTTATAGGAAAGTTGGTCTCATGGCAGAGTTTATGATTTATTCTTTGAGGTCTTGAAGTAAGATGATAGTTGTTGTTTAAGAAACAATATGAGCCAGGTAGTGGTGGTGCATGCCTTTAATCCCAGCCCTCAGGAGGCGGAGGCCGGCGGATCTCTGTGAGTTCAAGGACAGCCTGGTCTATAGAGTGATTTACAAGACAGCCAAGGCTACACACTGAAACTCTGTCTCAGAAAAAAGAAAGAAAGAAAGTATGAGTCCTAGAGCTCCCTCACTGGAAGGCATGACAGTATTTAGTATATGATTTGTGTTTAGGTTTCTATGATACAGCCTTGTGAGACGTATCAGGACAAAATACTTCTTCAGGTTCTCCTTTGCTGTGGACCTTCCTTCTCAGCCTGTGACATTGCACTTGTCCCATCTCCTTGACATTATTCTCTGAGTTTCTTTCACCCTATTTTCCCTAATGGACATATGGCTTCACCCCATTTCCCCTAATGGACATATGGCATCCTTTGTACATGACTCACTTCCTGCTGTATTTTTGTTTCCTGAAACTCATTGAGAGCCCCCAACCTCAGAAAGGTTATTTGCCTACTCTAACTACAACCTTAATGTCTTTCCACACTGGTAAGGTACCACCTTGGGAGTTGACCAGTTCAGGTCAACAAAAGTCTGTTTCAGATTCATAATCTCTTATCTAAAACCAATGAAGCCAAATGTGACATTGTTAGATTTTTGAAGGCTCACCTCAGTTAATATTTTCTTTTACAGTTCCTACTCTTTCTTTTCAGGCGTTTGTTTGTTTGTTTGTTTGTTTGTTTTTAATTCCAGTTTGATCATAATTTATTTAAATTATCCATTCAAGACCTTTTAACTATTTTCTGTTTTCCAAAATAACTTCTTTCATGTCTGGAGTTCTTTTTTCTGGTTACTCAGCTCAAAATCTCTCTAACATACACATCAAGGATAGAACAAGGTGATTTCTGTCTATTTCTCCAAGGGCAAATGTTTGATGAGCACCTTAGAAGAGTTTTGTACTCATGGCTACATGTGACTTCACCTCTTAAACTATGATTTAGGCACACATTTAAGATATAATATTAGATACAGATACTCCTACATATTTTGATTTCTCATAGCTGCAAAGCTGCTTATATATCTAATAATTTTTCTTATTTGCTTTTCCATATATTTTAATCTGTTGGTTAACAAAACACAACAAGATAATAGCCATTTAATTTTAATAAAAAATTTTGTTTGTGTTTTAAATTTTTCTGTTTGGTTGAAAGTCTTATGTTTATATGCATGTGTATAATTTTTGTTCTGGGATCAAACCCAGGGCCTCATACATGCTAGACAAGCACTCTACCAACTAAGCTATACCCCAGCCCTGTTTTATTACTAAAATTCTATTTGCTTGACAGTAGAGGTCAGCTTCTGAATTGCAGTATTTTTTCCTACACACACTGTCCAGAATGAGAAGTCAAGTTAAAAGATAATTGTTCAGGGTTTTACTTAGTCATGACCTCACTTTCAGCTTTTCAAAATTAATGACCTTGCTCTTTTTATTCTATAGGTTTTACAAAATGCACCCGATGAAATCCTAGTAGTAGCGTCTTCCATGTTATGTAACCTTCTTCTTGAATTTTCTCCAAGTAAAGAGGTTAGTATCGATTTTCCTCAACTGGCTAAAGTTTAGGCAATTGCTGGCTTTTTTTTTTTTTTTTTTTTGAGCTGAGGATCGAACCCAGGGACTTGGGCTTGCCAGGCAAATGCTCTACCACTGAGCAAAATCCCCAACCCCTGGCTTTTGTTTTTATTTGTTTATTTATTTTGACTTTTCAAGGCAGAGTTTCTCTTTGTAGCCCTGGCTGTCCTGGAACTCACTTTGTAGACCAGGCTGGCCTCAAACCCACAGAGATCTGCCGGCTGTGCCTTCAGAGTGCTGGGATTAAATGTGTGTACCATCACCTCCCAGCTTTTCTTATTTTTTAAAAATAATAGTTGGTGTTTAAATTTGTGGATTGGATTGAAGAACTGCTTCTGAATTGTTTGATTTGGGTAGAGAAGGAGACAAGTCACTTATTTTTCGGTATTGGAATGACTTACCATTACCTGTCATGTTCAACTTACTTCATAGATGTTTCAAAGCCCAAAGTAATATTCCCCTGTAGTCTCCACTGCTTGGGAGACAGAGGAAGAGGGTTCCAAGAGCCCAAGAATTTGAGGCCAGCTGGTCTATAAATAAATAACTAAAATATATCACAGTATGTAGTTAGTCTATATTGAAATTGCACGTAAAGAAATAATTATAAAAATATTAATAAGAGATTATTTTCAAACAATGTTTACTAAAGAATAAATTGAAGAACAACTTGTCCTTGAAAACCAGGATTGTGCCGGGCGGTGGTGGTGCACGCCTTTAATCCCAGCACTCGGGAGGCAGAGCCAGGTGGATCTCTGTGAGTTCTAAGCCAGCCTGGTCTACAGAGTGAGATCCAGGAAAGGCGCAAAGCTACAGAGAGAAACCCTGTCTCAAAAAACCAAAAAAAAAAAAAAAAAAAAAAAAAAAAAAAAAAAAAAGAGAGAGAGAGAGAGAGAGAGAGAGAGAGAAAGAAAAAAGAAAAGAAAACCAGAATTGTAAGTCATTTCAAGGAACTAACTCCTTGCATCAGAAAGTAATGTTCAGTGGACATTGTTTGGGGAAGAACAAATACAGGGTTTTGTTTTTTCTGTTATTTCTGTTCTTGACCGTTTTCTCCATGTTTGATGAATTTAGTGCTTTCACTGCCCTTCCTGTCTCTCCCTCCTCCCTCTCCTACTGAAACCTTCTTCCCAGAGCATCACTCTCTTCCGTACTTTTGTGTTTGATCCTCTGTTTTTGATTAGGGTTGCTTGTGTGACCGTGGATAGAAGTTACTAGAGCATGGGCAGCTTGACTGTGGTTACACACTGAAGAACATGACACCCTTCTTCCCCAGCAACCATTAACTGGCAGTACCCTGGGAAGGGGTGGAGTCTCGTAGGCCCCTTTGGGACCATAATGAAATGTTGACTGACAGCCCAGTCTTGTGTGTGCCCTTTCCTGGGTCTGTACAGATGAATTCCTTAAGTTCTTTCTAGTTACCACTTGGCATGTGGCCTTGAAAGGTATTCATTAATGGTAAATCTTTATCCTGTAAAGTTTTCCATTTTCAGCTAGGTATTCTAACTATATTTGGTAGTTAGGCTATTGTGGACATGAGATGTGGTATGCTTTTAAGAACACAGTTGTGCTGTGTTCATGTCATGGACCATTAGTGTAGAGAATAGGCCTGAAATAGGAGTTCTGCAGTGTGTTTGGACTGGAGAGGACAAGAGTAGGGAAGTAGATGGGGTTATAAGAGTCTGTCTGTGTGAAATGGGCCCGTATTAGGATGCCTACAGACTCTGTGTGTGTGTGTGTGTGTGTGTGTGTGTGTGGAGAGAGAGAGAGAGAGAGAGAAAGAGAGAGAGAGAGAGAGATGTCTTCCTCAAGTTAACTTTCATGGTGCATTAATTCCTGATGAGAATTGGTAAGATGGAGAAGAGATTATACAATCAGTAGTGAAGCAGACACTGGTTTGCATATCTGAATATCTGATGCGGACTCTGTTTTATTGTTATTTATTTATCATTCTTTCTTGCTCCTCCTTTTCCAATCAGCCAATTTTGGAATCAGGAGCTGTAGAGCTGCTTTGTGGATTGACACAGAGTGAAAACCCTGCTCTACGAGTGAATGGGATTTGGGCTTTAATGGTATGTTTCTCCCTTTTAATGTCACAATTTACAAGAAAAATAGAGGTATTATCAAGTTATGACTATGGCATGTGTTCTGGAATTTCCTTTCTTTTTTTTTTTTTTTTAAAGATTTATTTATTTATTACATATACAGTGTTCTGCCTGCATGTATCCCTGCGTGCTGGAAGAGGGCACCAGATCTCATTATAGATGGTTGTGAGCCACCATGTGGTTGCTGGGATTTGAACTCAGGACCTCTGGAAGAACAACCAGTGCTTTTAACTTCTGAGCAATCTCTCCAGCCCAGAATTTTCTTTCTTTCTTTTTTTTTTGGGGGGGGGGGGTTCAAGACAGGGTTTTTCTGTGTAGCCTTGATGTCCCGAAACTCGCTCTGTACACCAGGTTGGCTTTGAACTTACACAGAGCTGCCTGCCTCTGCCTCCCAATTACTGAGTTTAAAGGTGTGCGTCACTATTGCTCAGCTAGAATTTTCTCTTTTAAAAACTGGTTAACATAGTCCAGTTTTCTAATGACTTACAGTCTGAAAGATTCTGTGTTCATCTTTCAGGTTCAGCTGTGAATGAGTTGTTTGGTCATATAGCAATTCCTCATTTGGGAAATGAAGTCTGTGTTCATCTGAATGCACTATTCCTCATAGGAGCTGCTTATTTTATATGTGCATGTAGGGATATTCTTTTCATTCTTTATATAGTAAACCAGGGCTTGGAATGATTGCTATTCTAACCGACACAGAAAATTTCATGTTTATGGTGTACCTGTTTTAAAAGATTAAAAGACATTCTGAAATAGCTGAATTGAGCTAAAAGAAGCATCACCCATATTTTAGCATATTTTATAGAATAGTTATCTTGCTAAAATAACATATCTGGTGAATAAATACTTAGTAATTGAATAATTTCTGGTAAATATAATAATAGTTTCTAAAAGTATGAGATCAGAGCCATTTTTCTCAAGATCATTAAAGTAAACTTTATTAAATTTTGAAAATAAGTAAACCTACATAGATTTTAAAAACACACTTACAGTATTTACAGTGTAATTGCTGTGTATCAGACCAAAGCTAGGTGTGTTATATTTGTAATTGCTATTTTAAAACTATTCGATAACTATTTAGTGGAGGAGTGTGCACACATGCCATAGGTGAGGGGACACCTTGTAGGTGGGAGTCAGTTCTCTCCTTCCACTTGGGAGTTCAGGGACTCCAGCTCAGGTCATGAGGTTCGTGGCTTTACCTACTGAGCCTTTTTGCTGGTCCTGTACTCACTCTTTTAGGTTCTCTTGTGATGGACCTACCTTACTGATAGAAAGTGGTACTGGGATGTATGGAGGTTGCTTTCCAAACAACAAATGAGTGTTGGAAATGGGCTCTGATAGCATCCAAGCCTTACTCGTCTCTCTGCTCCACAGGGTGTCTGCTGAGTTAGTGACATAAACTTGGACAGAAATAGTAGTCTGATAAAACACTAAGTCTGATCATTTCTTAGTGATATTTCTCTGAGGACAACTTGTAGCTCTTCTTGAAACATTCCCAGGAATTTTTTTTTCCCCAGAGCTGAGGATCGAACTAGAGCTAGGTAGAGCTAGGCAAGTGCTCTACCACTGAGCTAAATCCCCAACCCCTCCCAGGAATTTTTTTTAGTTTCTGCGACCATCTTTCTACTTTACCTCCTGTTTAGGACTGTTCTCCCAGTGTCGGTTCCCATTTCTAGTTTTCCTTACACTTCAGGCTCAGGAATCCCTCCCTAGGAGAGTGCACTCAGAAACCTGTGTGTCTACGTGTATATGACGATCCCCAGATCTTTCACTTAAGTAGTCTGTGGGGCTTGAGCTGAGAGCTCCCTGACATGCACAGGTTTGTTGCTAGACACCAAATTAATCATCTCATTCTGCAATCCAGATAAACTAGAGCTATCTTATTCTAGTCATTTTCCATATCACCAGCTTCTGTGACCTCTGTTCACAAAACAAAGCTGTGGATTAGCTTGGCCTGCATCTCTGATGGCCAGCAAGTGCACTTTGAGCTGCTGTGTTGCCCTGCATCCTTGATAACCTTGCTCTCCGATAGGTTTTTGATACTTAATTAAAATGAACACCTGACTAGAGGATAGTAACTACATATAAACCACCAAGTGTTTGTTTATGATTATTATTTGGCATTTGCTATTTTTTTTTCTTTAGACATAGAGCTTAGAGTAAGCTGGGCTAATCTATTATATGAATTAGAAAATAAGTAGAAACAAAGTAGCCACTGGCCATCTGAGTTGCTAGTAGTCAGAGAATTTCCTGTGTGATGGGGCATACCATTGTAGCACCTAGCCTAAACTACATAAAAATATTCTCAAAGGTAATAAATGGGTTTGTTTTTATTCAAATGTCCATGTCAGTAAGTAGTTATATTCCTCTAACAGAAGTATATCTAAGAGTGGTTGTTAGTGCACTCTATAGGTGAATAAAAGGAATCAGAAAAATAGTATGACTAATACAGCTTCTGTCTGTATTTTGAAATGATCAAATTTAATACAATGATCATAGACATGATTCTTGTAATATCTTTAATTCTTTCAGAATATGGCATTTCAGGCTGAACAGAAAATAAAAGCAGACATTTTACGAAGCTTGAGTACTGAACAGCTCTTCCGGTTATTATCAGATTCTGATATGAATGTGCTGATGAAGACATTAGGACTTCTTAGAAATCTCCTCTCCACTCGGCCTGTAAGTAACATCCTAGGCTTCTCCGTTGCTCAGCATCTGTGAGTGAGTCAAATGCTGTTCATTCCAGAGGAACAAGTTCACATTTGGGGCTGTGACTTGCACAGATGCTCTGGGAACTGCCATGCTGTATAGTCCCCTACCCACCACTGCCTGCATGTTGAGTCTCCCTCTCTCCCTGGTGCTGGATGTATAACTGCCCTTGACTTGTCACTTTATCTGGTTTGCTGACCAGAGTGGGTCTTCTCATCTGCCCAATCATTGTCTCTGAGGCCTCTGTTTCTCTTTGAAAATTCCTCTCAGTATCATTATACAGAGACTGTCCATCCCTCTGCTCACATATTGATGTCAATGCAGAGAGAAATGGGTGTGTGAACGAGTATGAGAGGCTGAGCCTTGCTAGTGGGGTCACTGGCCATTCTCTGGTATTCCCTGACCATCATCATCAGTGGTTCTCAGGTAGATAAAGAGCATGATGGCCCCTTCTCTGCCTTACTTGTCTTTTCAGTCATCTTACCACATTTGTCACCTTAGACCGTATTAGTGACCTATATCGTATCTTCATGTCTGGCTCCCCATCCATTTTGTGCTTCTTGGTCCTCAGTGGTTTTAGTTCTCTTTATAATGCATAGAGAGAGAGGGAGGGAGGGAGAGGGAGACGGATGGCTTCAAAACACAACCCACACTGGTCTTTGGAATCTGGTTCTGCGTGCCTTGTTCTGCTTGAAGCAGTTGTGCATCATGTAATGTTGATAAATCTTTATAAATCAGGTATAGTGGTTCATGGCCTGTAATCCTAGCACTTGGGTGGTGGATCAGGAATTCAGGGTCTTGATCAGCTGCATGAGACCCTCTCTAAATAAACTAAAACAAAAATGAAAGAAAAAGAGGCCTCCTGTGGTTTTTATCTCTGGTTTCCAGATGGTAATTGTGGATTTCCCATTGTTTTACAGCATATAGATAAAATAATGAGTACTCATGGAAAGCAGATTATGCAAGCTGTCACTCTGATACTGGAAGGGGAGCATAGCATTGAAGTTAAAGAGCAGGTATGTGTTGTGGAGAGCTTTCTGATTGTAAGTACAAAGATAGATCTGTAGTCTTATGAAATATGACCGTAGAAGACAAGATGAAGGGTCCTCCACCTCTCTTTTAGCTCTTCCGATGATTTCTTTCCCTGGAATAGAGGAAAACATGACCAGAGTCTGTAGTTTTCTCTTTTATGTTACATACCATATTCACTGTCCCTGTCTCTATAGGAACTGCCTCCTTTTAGCATGCTGGACTTAATGCATCCTGGACTCCAGGATTCACTGGAGATAAGCCTTCTCTATCACTATACTGTGGACTCAAATTCCTGCAGCTCCAGTCAGATAATTCTTTATCCCGAAGGGAGTTTTGGTTTCTTTACTCTTTGACATCTTCTACTCTTGGTTAGCATTTCAAACATTTATTTTCTATAGGACATATTTAGAGAAGGTATGAAAGTACAGCAGCTACATTATCAGGGACTCAGTTGGGAGTCACTTTCTGTATTTTCTAGAATGTATCATAGAAGTTGTATACATTTTATTTGACCACAAGAATAAAAGTGACCTGCCAAGATGATAACACAGAATCTGAAGCACTGCTACTATTTGTTTTTCTGACATAGTTGTTTGGCTCCAGGTTGTGTTCATGTTTAGAATTCACTAAGCTGTGTGTGTGTACGTGTACACGAATGTACACACATAATGTTATGTATGTGAGTGAGAGAGAGAAACAGAAATTTGTCCCAGATCATATGGAGTTGTACTTTGTGATCCTGACTTAGAACAGTCCTGGACATCAGAGAGTTTAGGACTTGATTTGGGCCTGGATTTAACAACAACAACAATGTGTTTTCACAGGATGCAAATATAGATATGGACACTCACAGATTTTGGAGGTGACCCAGAGTGGGTGTGAATAGGAGACTTAAACTGCCTAGTTGTTAGGTGGAAGTTCAGACCTCAAAAGCATTTAATGAATTATTTTTATTGGGCCATACATTAAGCCATATACATTTACAGTACATATACATTTTCACAGGTGTATTTACCCATGAAGCTACCTGTCTTAGTTAAGGTTTCTATTGTTGTGAAGAGACGCTATGACCATGACAATGCTTATGAAGGAAAACAGTTAATTGGGGTTCAGAGGTTCAGTCCATTATCATCATGGTGGGACATGGTGGTGTACAGGCAGATATGGTGCTGGAGAAGGAGCTGAGAGTCCTGCATCTTATTTTGCAGACAATAGGAAGTAAGCAGTGTCACTGGGTATAGCATGAGCATAGGAGATCTGAAAACCCACTCCCACAGTGACACAACTGCCTCCAACAAAGCCACACCTACTCCAACAAAGCCACACTTCCTAATAGTGCCACTCCCTATCGGGGACATTTTCTTTCAAACCACCACACTACCACTGCAGTCAAGATAGTGACTGTACTTGCTGTTGCCCTTTGGTTGGGAAGAAGACAAGTTTGTCCACTCATACCATTCCTAGTCAACAGGGCACTGGAAAATATGGCAAGCAAAATAAGTAAGACACAGATTGGAAAGGCTGAAACAGAACTGTTCTCCAGACACGAAGGGTTGTGTAGAGAATGACAAGGACTCATTAAGAAAAATATATATATATATCCAGAACTAAGTTCAGCAAGGTGACAGTGTAGAAAATTAGTTATTTTCATAAATAAGCAGTGAATGGTTAGGAATAATGCTAAAAAAACAGTATCATTAGAAGTAGCTTGAAAAAAATAAAGTACTTAGATTGAAATATCATAAGGGTTTGTATACTAAAAGTTATAAGACTGATAACAGTAGAGCTAAATAACTAGGAGTTAAATAAACAGAATGTTAACAATGTTGGCTCTCCCTGAATTGGTTTATAGACAACATAATGCCAGTCATGATCGCAGAGTAAATAAATATTAATATAGTTATGAATTACCAAATTTCTGGAAAGTAAAAGGAACTAGAATAGTTAGTCCACTTATAAAGGAAAAGAAAAAAAGTGGAAGATCCTTCCATGCTACCTGATGAAGACACTATAAAACCCAGAACTTAAGACAATATACCATCAGCTGACAGAGCCAGCGGGAAGTTTAGAAATAGACTCACATGTGCATGCTTTGATGACAGCTGACAGACACTGAGGTGGAAAAAGGATGTCAGTTTTTTAAAGGCCAAAAAATTAACTTTGAATTTTATCTCACACCTTAGATAAAAATGTATTCGTAAATCTAATGTAAAGAGTAAAATTATAAATCTTTTAAAATACAGTAGAAAAAAATGAGATTTTTAAGATATGACCATTAAAATAGCATCCAGGAAAGGTACATTGATCTTCATCTTACTGTGAAACCTCTACTCTATGGAGTGTACTGTTAAGAGCATGAAGCTGCAAGACACCCACCTGAGGGAAGTAACTGTGTGAGCTCATTGAACACAGTGACTTGTGTCCAAAAGATACAAGATTTCAGAAGAAAAAGAAAACAACCCACAATAGATATGCCACAATAAAGTATCACTTTAGAATGGCAAGCATTTAGATAAACATTAAGTTACATCACTTGGTGGGGGGAAGGGGTTGTCCGTGTGCTTGTGAAGACAGAGGACAACTTGCAGGGGTCATTTCTCAGGTGGAACTCAGGTGGTTAGGCTTGGTGGCAAGTACTTTTATCTGCTGGGCCATTTCACCAGCCCTAGAGTGGCCAACATGTTTAAATAGCCATTTATACAATTGCTACCAAGAATGTAGTGAGAATGCAAAATGACACACTTTGAAAAATTGTATGGCTTTTTTCTTACAATGTTAAAGTGCACTGTTATCCTCCTGTCTGGATAATTGGTCCCCTCCCCTGCACAAGGATACCAAAGTCTTCCTTCTTCTGTCCTGTATATAAGATGAATGGAATCCATCTCCCCCAAGACCCAGCTATAGCACTCTTGGGCATATACCCAAGGAATGCTCAATCATACCACAAGGGCATTTGCTCAGCTATGTTCGTATCAGCTTTGTTTGTAATAGCCAGAACCTGGAAACAACCTAGATGCCCTTCAACTGAAGAATGGATTAAGAAAATATGGTACATATACACAGTGGAGTACTACTCAGCAGAGAAAAACAATGACATCATGAGGTTTGCAGGCAAATGGATGGATGTAGAAAAAATCATCCTGAGTGAGGTAACCCAGACTCAGAAGGACAAACACGGTATGTACTCACTCATAGGAGGATATTAGATGTAAAACAAAGATGACTAGACTGCTACACAACTCCAGGGAGGCTACCTAGAAAATGGGACCCTAGGAAAGACCCAAGGATCACCCAATGACAGAGAAATGGATGAGATCTACATGAACAACCTGGATGACAGTGGGAGTAATGAAGGGCAAGAAAGAAAAGCTCAGGAAAGAAAGCTTAGGGGAGCAGGAGATCCCAGCTGGATCAAGAACAGAAAGGGAGAATGAGGAATAACAGACCATGATAAATGAAGACCACATGAGAACAGGAATAGGCAGAGTGCTCAAGAGGTCCCCAGAAATCCACAATGATAATATCCTCTATAGTCTGCTGGCAGTGGTTGAGAGAAAGCCTGATCTGACCTAGTCTGGTGATCAGATGGCCAAACACCCTAACAGTCGTCTTGGAACTCTCATCCAATAACTGATGGAATGGATGCAGAGATCCTCGACCAGGCCCCAGGTGGAGCTCCAGGAGTCCAGTTGTCCAGAAAGAGGAGGGACTGTAGGAGCGTGAATTGTTGAGACCAAGATTGCAAAAAGCACAGGGACAAATAGCCAAAAGAATGGAAGCACATGAATTATGAACCAAAGGCTGTGGAGCCCCCAGCTGGATCAGGCCCTCTGGATAAGTGAGACAATTGAATAGCTTGATCTGTTTGGGAGGCACTCAGTCTGTGGGACCAGGATCTGTCCTTGGGGCATGAGCTGGCTGTTTGGAACCTTGGGCTTACACAGGGACACTTTGCTCAATCTGGAAGGAGGTGACAGGACCTGCCTGTACTGAATCCACCAGGTTTAAATGAATCCCCAGGGGTGCCTTGATCCTGGAGGACATGGGAATGGAGGGGAGGGGCTGGGGAGAAGGTGGGGGTAGGGGCAGGAGGGGGGAGGACAGGGGAACCCATGGCTGATGTATAAAATTTAAAACACATAATAATAAAGAAAAAATATTAAAAGAAAATGTATGTAATCTACAGACATCCTTCTGTATACTTTAAATAATCTGAGCTGTTTCTTTTGTAAATGCTATGTAAATAATCATAATATTGTATTGTTTAAGGAATGATGACAAGAAAAATGTATATACGCTCATTACAAATACAGTTTTTGCCCTGGAATTTTTCTATCTATGAATGTGGAATCCACAGTAGAGGTCTAATTGTAGTTATCACACTGCTTCCTAGGTATTAATAATACCTAGAAATTACATATATAATTAGTATATAAAGTGAAAAGCTATTTTCACAAAAATCCTGTCAATGTTTATAAGAATTTTTTATCCATAATCACCAAACATTTAAAATAAATTAAATGGCACTCAAGCAAGGAATGATTAAACTATGGAATACTGAGTAACAACTAGAGGTGGGGGTAAACACAATGGACAAGTTTTGATACATTCTACAGTGTGGATGAATCTTAGGTACATTGTGCCACATGAAAGAAGCTAGGTTCAGAAACCAGCATGTTAGGCAGTTCTGCTCATACAGCCATTTATAAAAGCCAGCAGGAGAAGAAAGCAAATTAAAGGCACACATGGTCTCCAAGGAGGAGAACTGGGGAGAGAGACAATGGTAAAGTTACTCCATGAGCAAGGATTTTAAGATTCTTCTCATGGGGAAGGACACCGAAAGTTTAACTTTGTGTGTTTTGTGCATTTGAGGGTTTTGCTGTGTGTGTGTGTGTGTGTGTGTGTGTGTGTGCGCGCGTGTGCGCGCGCACGCGCGCGCCTCTGGTGTCTAAAGGCCAGAAGAGGGCATCAGCTCCCTGGAACTGGAAATGTAGGCAGTTGTGAGCTGCCATGTCGGTGCTGGGACTAAACCTGGGTCCTCTGGAAGAACAGCAAGAGCTCTTCACTACAGAGTATCTTCTCCTGTCCCTCTGTAGCAACAGTTCCCAGGTTTGGTAAACAGACCTTGAATCCTACTGCGTGGTGTATGGTTTTTAGATCTTCACATTTTATGTGTGTGTGTCTTTTGCCTGCATGTATGTGTGTGCCTTGGATAACCTGGAACTGGAGTTAGAGACAGTTGTGAGCTGCCGTGTGGGTGCTAAGAATTGAACCTGGGTCCTCTGGACAAGAGCAGGCAGTAACCACTTGAGCCATCTCTTTGGCCTCCCTGCTATATGTTTGATAGAATTTTGAGTGAGTTTTAAAAACTGTGATTTCCAATAAAAGAAAAATGTTCGTTGCTATTATATGGACAATTTTTAAACATTGATTTTTCATTGTTTACTCTTAAGCCTTTTTTTGTGAATTACTCAGAATTTTCTGTCTGTGAATGAATGAAAACATTTTAACATATATTGTTTTTGTTTTGTTGTTCAATTAGAATGCCCAGTATAGTGGACATATAGGAACTAGTAAGAGTGGACATATTTGCCTTGTTGCCAATATTAGAAGAAAGCATTGTCTTTCAGCCTTGACTATGAGAAGTGTAGGTTTCTGATAGAACGTGAGCAGTACAACTGTTGCTCCCATAGTTCCAAACTTGAATCCCTTGAAACCAGTTGCTTTCAAACCCTTCTCAAATTGATTACCCCTGTGAGTTAAACTAAAAAGAGTACAGGTCCCAGCTGCCTCTAATCTCAACACCTGGAAGGTTGAGGCAGGAAGATTGTTGCAACTTTGAGGTCAGCCTTGGATACATATCGAAACTCTGCTTGTAAAATTCACACACACACACAATGGCACTGAGATTGTTGAGTTGCCTTGCAAATCTGACAACTTGAGTTTGCTCTCCAGAATCCACATAAAAGTAGGAGAGAACTGACCCCATGCAGCTGTCCTTTGACCTCTACATAGGCACATGGCATGTACACACTAATAGTGTTTTTTTTATAAAAATGAAAGATTTTGTTTTAAGTACAAATCCATTATTACTGATTTTCTTAGGGTAGTGTCTAACAGTTTGTCCCCTGCCAGCACATCTTCCACAAGCCATCACTGTCGCATCATGCCACTTTATCATGATCCAGCTGCTGTGATTAACTTAGTACCTGCTTAGCCCTTGGCTTAGAAGTTGTATTTTCTGTCTCTTGTGTCCCAGAGGTAGCCTTCTTTGGTTCATACTTCAGATCTTTTGTAGTGGGTAATCTAGTAATCTAGTTACAGCCGTGTGTTAAGCAAAATGAAATAAAGCCACAGACCCCCTTAGGACATTTGAGGTCTTGGGACTGAGGAAGAAAATAGTTTCTTCCTTGGCTTAATTCACTTAAGTCTTATAACAGAAAAGGTTTAGACTGGAAGAAATTGAGTCTGTGCTCCATCCTCAGCTCTCATACATGTCTTTGATTCCTGAGCTTGGGGATCATGTTGCTTTTTCCTAGAAGCTCCCTCTGGCCTTTATTGTACCCAGTAACTTTTGCTTTCTTGGTTCCCTTTTGCTTCAGTGAAATGTAGTTGTGTATGTAACAGTGTCAAAGGCAGGGTGTATGTCTTATTCCTACCTCACCTGGATGTCCTGCAGAAGATGGGCCCATGGTGGGTTCCATGTGGCATGGTCTTGATTTCCCTGCCAAAGTCCTTTTGCCTTTAACCTTAATCCTGATAGCAGAAATGGTGCATCTGGTGAGAACAGTCTCTTCTACTGAGCAGAAACTCTGGTTGCCAATGCCCTGTCAAGATGTACTGTCCCATCAGCTGGCATAGGCTCCCTCCAGTCTCTTCATCAGGCCAACTTGCACCAAGCTCCTTTACACGTATTGCTTCCTTTTCTATCTCTCAAAAACCATCAACATGTCCCAGTTGCAATGGCCAGTGTAGCTTCTAGACAGGTTCGGTCACAATCTTAGGAGTCCTAGGGAAGGGAGGGGAGTTGAGGCTCCTAGGAAACTTCCAGCAAAGAGGTTGCATCTTTGAAAAAGTTGCTTCTCTTAGAAATGAGTTTTAATATTTATTATCTTAGTAGTAGGAGTTTGATAGTGCCAGGATTTAATTAACTCTTTGTGTGCTAGTATTGGTGAAATTATTAAGGCCACTCCACGTAGTTAAAAGGGAGGTTTATTTTGTGGGGTACTTACAAATGAGGGGGTAGGTTACAGGGTCTGGCAAGGGTATAGCACAATCCGGCGTTGTTCTCTGGAGAACTCTGCTCAGTCTACCTCCAGCGTCCAGAGTCCGGGAACCAAGAGAGTGAGTACTTCCCGATCCTTCGTCTTCCGCTTCCTCCTCTCCCCCGCCTTGTGGGCGTGACCATTACCAAAGCCTCAGTGGGGGTTGGAACTTCCAGGCCAATGCTGGGATGGCTACCCACTACATCTCCCCCTTTTGTCTAAATAAGAAAGTTCTAACCTAATACAAGACTATATACAAAGAGATGGTTATCAAATATTGTCCAGGAGTAATGAGGGATAATGACCTAGATAAGTTGGAATTACGATAAGTACAAACAATATCAAGCAAAAAACACATAGTAAAATCCAGGGAAGTCTAGGGCATGGGTAGGTGGCGTGTTACAAAGATCATTCCAAAAGGTGTCCTATCCTAAAGAACCTGAGTCTAATACATAATATATCCTATCTAAGATATTATATATGTATATATACTAAGTTGTAACTATAACTGCTAATCTCCAACCTCATCAAAGACCTGAGAAGGAATATAATAATATCTGAGAAATGGGAGAAGGACGCAAGCAACTTTCGGGAGTCTTGCAAGAGTAGACAGAGACAGCTAGCAGCCTGGACAGTCACCTAACGTTTCTCAGTATCGTTGGTGCTTGTAAAATTCACACACACACACAATGGCACTGAGATTGTTGAGTTGCCTTGCAAATCTGACAACTTGAGTTTGCTCTCCAGAATCCACATAAAAGTAGGAGAGAACTGACCCCATGCAGCTGTCCTTTGACCTCTACATAGGCACATGGCATGTACACACTAATAGTGTTTTTTTTATAAAAATGAAAGATTTTGTTTTAAGTACAAATCCATTATTACTGATTTTCTTAGGGTAGTGTCTAACAGTTTGTCCCCTGCCAGCACATCTTCCACAAGCCATCACTGTCGCATCATGCCACTTTATCATGATCCAGCTGCTGTGATTAACTTAGTACCTGCTTAGCCCTTGGCTTAGAAGTTGTATTTTCTGTCTCTTGTGTCCCAGAGGTAGCCTTCTTTGGTTCATACTTCAGATCTTTTGTAGTGGGTAATCTAGTAATCTAGTTACAGCCGTGTGTTAAGCAAAATGAAATAAAGCCACAGACCCCCTTAGGACATTTGAGGTCTTGGGACTGAGGAAGAAACTATTTTCTTCCTTGGCTTAATTCACTTAAGTCTTATAACAGAAAAGGTTTAGACTGGAAGAAATTGAGTCTGTGCTCCATCCTCAGCTCTCATACATGTCTTTGATTCCTGAGCTTGGGGATCATGTTGCTTTTTCCTAGAAGCTCCCTCTGGCCTTTATTGTACCCAGTAACTTTTGCTTTCTTGGTTCCCTTTTGCTTCAGTGAAATGTAGTTGTGTATGTAACAGTGTCAAAGGCAGGGTGTATGTCTTATTCCTACCTCACCTGGATGTCCTGCAGAAGATGGGCCCATGGTGGGTTCCATGTGGCATGGTCTTGATTTCCCTGCCAAAGTCCTTTTGCCTTTAACCTTAGTCCTGATAGCAGAAATGGTGCATCTGGTGAGAACAGTCTCTTCTACTGAGCAGAAACTCTGGTTGCCAATGCCCTGTCAAGATGTACTGTCCCATCAGCTGGCATAGGCTCCCTCCAGTCTCTTCATCAGGCCAACTTGCACCAAGCTCCTTTACACGTATTGCTTCCTTTTCTATCTCTCAAAAACCATCAACATGTCCCAGTTGCAATGGCCAGTGTAGCTTCTAGACAGGTTCGGTCACAATCTTAGGAGTCCTAGGGAAGGGAGGGGAGTTGAGGCTCCTAGGAAACTTCCAGCAAAGAGGTTGCATCTTTGAAAAAGTTGCTTCTCTTAGAAATGAGTTTTAATATTTATTATCTTAGTAGTAGGAGTTTGATAGTGCCAGGATTTAATTAACTCTTTGTGTGCTAGTGCACCACTAATTCACACTCCTCACACCCAGGGACCACTTTTTTTTTTTTAATATAACATAATTCTTTATGCATTCTTTGGGAATTTCACATCATGTACCCCAGTCCCATTCACCTCCCAGTCCCTTCATGTCTTCTCTTCACCCCTGAAACATCTCCCCCAAAAGAAACTCCCACCTAAAAATATCAATTAAAAACAAAGCAAACAAAATAACCCACCTCTCTCCTCCATCTTTTCAACACCTCTTCATCCATCCTAGTGGCATTGGGTGCTGCATTGTGTCATGCAGTATACCCTTTTGTCTGATCAGCCCCACCCACAAAGTGTTCGTTGCAGTGAGTCATTGGTCTGGTTTAAGGCCTCTGGCACACCATCATCACTGGACCCTCACCAAAACTTCTCTTAGGTTCCCTGTCATTGCCTGAGTCATGGGGCTCCTGGGTTGTAGTTCTGCAGGACCAGTCTCTCTACATATTCTAGCAGGTCATAGATGGAGTAGATGTTAGGGTCGACTAACCCCCAGGATGTGGGTCTGTGTGGTAGCTGAGCTGGTTGGTCTGGGCCACTGGGACCACCCTCCTCAGGTAAGGGGCAGAGCCAGCTCTCCTAGGCCCATGCCATTGGGGCCAGGCCAGTGGTTCCTATGATCCCCTATGGTAACATGGGCCGTGGACATCATCACAGACCCCAGCTGCAGCAAGAACATACCCAGGCATGGCGCTTGGCAGCAGCTCAGGCCTGAATGTCACCATGGTCCCAGTGGCAGCAGCAAGGCCCTCAAATGTCTGTTTACACCCCTGGCATTCACCCAGCCCTCAATGGTAACAGGAGCTGTGGATATCAACTCAGACTCAGGCTGCTGCTGGACCATGGACAGGAACCACATTTTTTTTTTTTTTAATTTAAAAACATAAGTGCACATATATTTACTGGCCTCAGACATTTTAAAGTAATCTCAATGAGAATCTTTCTAGATTTCATGATTTTATCCAGCTTTGTTATCTTGCTCATCCATATCAAAAAAATATGGAATGCTTCATGAATTTGGATGTCATCCTTGCACAGGGGCCATGCTAATCTCTGTATCATTCCAATTTTAGTATATGTGCTGCCAAAGTGAGTACCAGGAACCACGTTTTTAAGAAAAGATAACTTTAATGTGGTGATGCAGCAACCTTTACATGACTGTGTGGCTTAAAATTCAGAAAGAAATGACGGAAGTGTTTGAGTTCTTGTTTGCATTAGGTAGACTTTTCTTGGTTATGGTTACTGTGGTTGGCAGTAATGACAGGAGATGAGAAACAGGGCATTCACGATAGAACCCATGAGAAGCTGTGCACCTTCAGACGAGAAATTTCCCACAATCTTCTGGAAACTTAAATTTTATTTTATGTGTATGAGTGTTTTGTCTGAATGTATGATTATATACTATGTTTGTACTTGGTGCCCACAAAGGGCAGAAGAGGGCATTGGATCCCCTGTAACTGGAGTTATTGGTGGTTATGAGCCACCCTGTGGATGCTGGGAACCAGACTTGGTTCTTCTGCAAAAAATGGCACGTGGTTTTGTTTTTGTTTTTGTTTTTTCCGAGACAGGGTTTCTCTGTGTAGCTTTGCACCTTTCCTGGATCTCACTCTGTAGACCAGGCTGGCCTCAAACTCACAAAGATCTGCTTTCCTCTGCCTTCTGAGTGCTGGGATTAAAGGCATGTGTCACCACTGCCCGGCTACAGCACGTGTTCTTAACCATTGAGCCATCTCTCTAGCCCCCTGAGGGAGCTTTCTTGATCGTTGGCTTTCTTTTCTTTTCCAGACACTGTGCATTCTAGCCAACATAGCAGATGGGACAACAGCAAAAGAACTTATTATGACTAATGATGACATCCTGCAGAAAATCAAATATTACATGGTAAGCCTTAGTCCCTTTTACTGGACAACTAGAAGACAAGGCCTGTAACATTGTAGCTCTAAACAAACTGTGCAGGAGAATGCTTACTACTCCGTAACACATTCAAAGAGTTTGGATCCTGAAGTATAAAAAGCAAGCCCAACTCCTAGAAACGTACTGTGGGCACAGTTAGCACTACCACCCCGCTCCTATTACTTGTCTCCTCCCTCTTCCATCTCCTACAGTGCTCAAATCAGATGCTACTTTGATTTCTCCAGCCATGTTCACACATTTGTCTAGATTATCAACAAGTCCTGTGAACCCTTTCTCAAAAAACAGTTTTGACTCTGTTCACATCTTCCCATTGCTACTGCCTCCACTGGAGTCCATGCCTTTACATCTCCTGTCTGATTGCCTATATGATAATGGTAGCCTTAGAACTATATTCAGTTCCCTCAACCAAAGTGATACTCTGAAAATATAAGTCAGATCTTATCTCTTGTAAACCTTCAGAGTGGAATCCACAGTCCCTACTCCAGCCTACAAACTCTTTGAATGTACACCCATCAGATCCCCTCAAGACGTTTTCTTTTTGGAGCTCATAGCCCTGTGATGTTTGGACATCTAGCTTCTTCCTTTTCTTTAAGTCTCTGTTTAAATGTTGCCTCTTTCAAAGAGATCTTCTGTGCATACTCACCTAAGCTAAGTTCCTACCACTCCAGTTTCTTATTACTGAATGAGTGACAAATTAATTTCTTAGTAGTAAATACTGTAAGTCCATTTGTTCAGTTTACTCATTTTAGCCTGAGGCTGGAAGCAGATGACAGGTTTTATTCTCTTTTGGTTTAATGAGCCCACAATGAATATATCTTTAAAACTATTGACAGGCAAAAGAAGAATAACCAAAAAATTCTAGTGAAGGAAGGCATGCCTAGTTCTTTGATTTTTCCTGATAGATCTGTAGTCCTTCCTGTAGAGACAGGTTCACCTTAGCCTTCCAGAAACCCTTGAGCAGTTGGTGTTCCTTCAGATGTACATGAACTACTTAAGTATTACTTATTTTTATTGATTTGTTTGGTTGGTTTTGGTTTTTTGAGACAGGGTTTCTCTGTGTAACAGCCTTTGCTGTCCTAGAACTCAGTCTGTAGACCAGGCTGTTCTCAAACTCACAGAGATCCACCTGCTTTTGCCTCTAAAGTGGTGGGATTAAAGGCATGCACCACCATGCCTGACTGATTTTTTAAATTTATTTCTTTAATTGTGTATGTGTGTGTGTGTGTGTGTGTGTGTGTGTGTGTGTGTGAGTGTGTGTGTGTGTGTGTGTGAGAGAGAGAGAGAGAGAGAGAGAGATTGATTGAGTGTATGTATATGCACCACATGTGTGCCTAGTGCCCTCAGAGGTCAGAAGAGGGCATTGGACCTTATGGAACTGGAAATGTAGGCAGTTGTGAGCTGCCATGTGAGTACTGGGAATCAAGTCTGTGTCATCTGGAAGAGTAGCCAGTGCATTTATCTGTTGGGCCATCTCTCCAGCCCTTATTTATGACCTTTAAAATGGACAAGCAGGTATATAATCTGAAGGTTGTTTACTATTTAGAATCATCTTTCATCTAGGAGAAAGCAGTCTATAAGGATAAACAATCTAGCTTAACCAGGAGAGGTTGCACTATAGTACATATTAGAAAATAAAGGAAGAATCATGTGTTCAAGTATGAAGCTCTTCAGTCATAGTTGTGATATTTGAGAAGTCAGGTAGCAGTTTGATCTAGTTCTTTGGGATATTCATATAGAAATATGATAATTCTATCACTCTTATTTTCAGCAAGTAGCATCAGGAAAATAAACTATTTACAAAGTGTGCTTAAATCTGATTGTTCATGAACTTCCTGACCATAGCTTTGTTTCCTATCCCAGAGGAATTATTGGATGACTTGAGCAAGATAGTAACTGAAGAGCTAATATGAAGGCTACATCCAGTTCATCACTGCCAGTGACTGAGAGCATGGGCTAGTTGAGAGCATAGACATGTTAGGTGCCCAGTTCATCACTGCCAGTGCCTAAGAGAGCACAGGCTAGTCGACAGTGTAGAGCTGTTAGGTACCTTCGTTTCTGGGTACATGCATTAAAGCACAACTTCTCACCCATGACCTCAGAGCTATTTTGTAATAGCTAGGCTGTAAAAATCAACCAGAGGCCACTGCATGATTTTTTAAAATTTTGTGTCTTGGCAAGAGTTGCACTCTTCAATTGACCAGCTTTCTCACCATTTCCCATTGCTTTTAGCCTGACCTTTATTTTCTTTAATGGTAACTTTTAGTTCCTCAGGTTTATGGCCTCTGGTTCAGAACTGTAGGCTCTGGAATTACCTATGGTATGTCATGAGAAAAATGGATGTGCAATGAAATTACCCCCATTTTGATTTTTATTCCTTTTCTACACCACTAGGGTCATTCCCATGTCAAACTGCAGCTTGCTGCTATGTTTTGTATATCAAACCTCATATGGAATGAAGAAGAAGGTAAGATATTGGTGAGGTTTGTTCCAAAGAAAATTTTGCAAGGAAATATTTACATAGGGAAAGCAGAACCCTTACACAGTTGGCCTAGCTGGTTCCTAATATTACAGAGATTTCTTGCTATGAGAATCAATAGTATTAACCTAAGTGAGCCAGATGCTTGCTGCTGAATTGTAGCTCCCACCCCCATACTTGAAGCCATCCTGGTACTAGATTACAAGGGGTAAGGATAGGAAAGAAGCACCAGTCCCTGCCTTTGAGAGGACTGATGAAGAGGACACTGAGTTGCCTTTGAAGAAGGTGGTCCGAGGTTGGGTCTTTCATTTTGAGTGAGGATGTACATTTAGAAACTGTCCAGATAACATGATGGCAAAGAGGGCACTTGTGAGGTGGTGCAGGGACCAGTTGGTGATGAGCCCTCTTGGGGTTGGGGATTTAGCTCAGTGGTAGAGTGCTTGCCTAGCAAGCACAAGGCCCTGGGTTCGGTCCTCAGCTCTGGGAAAAAAACAAAAACAAAAAAAAAAACCGTTGTCACCTAAGCTGCAGATTCACTTTTACACTAGGCCAGTTAAGTCAGAGGCAGGCTCTAGGAATGGACAGTTCTTTGTGCTTCCTGGGTTTCTCTTTATGGAACCAGGGCAGGAGTCAGATTGCAGAGAGCTCTGAGTCTCACCTCCAGGTTGGCTACATTAAAACTACCTGGGAAAGCCTGAGTACATTTCTGGAGCCTGTCCCTAGAGACTCTGGGCCACTAGGAGTAGAGAGGGTGGTGCATGCATGGGTCACTTGGTCACTTAGTGGGGAAGAAACTCCAGGGAGCTTCATGTACTTCGCATTCAGAATATTACAGAACAAAGTGGAAGGAAGCAAAACCAGATATAACCCACAGGCCTTGATACCAAGGGTTGTATGTGACCCTGGACATCAAAACCAGGCTTCAGGCTAGTAGTCTAATTGGAAGACAGAACAGAGCAGTATGGGATTAGAAATGCCACATGTACTATCTATCACAGAGGCAGCAAGAAGTGCTGGACGGATCAAGGAGTGAAAAACAGAATAGGAAAAGTGTACCTGCCAGAGACTGTTGGTTTGTCCTTAAAAGCTGGTTCCTAGTGACACAGGGTCTTATGACAGGCCAAAGAACGTGACTGACTCCAAAGTCCTTGCAAGAATTAACTCCTCCGCAGAACCCAGGGTAGACTTGAAGGAAGGGGGTTCAAGAGGCAGGGAAGACAGGTAGAAAGAAGGCTGTGAGGAAGTTCAGGCATGAAGGAATCCATCTACGTGGGGGATGGTAGGGACAGAAGGGTTGGAATGAATGATTCTGGTAAAGCTAGAGGAGAACAGTGTCCTCCGTCATGTTTCCAGTAACCTAGTAGTTTCAATCTTTTAGGTTCACAGGAACGCCAGGACAAATTACGAGATATGGGCATTGTAGATATTCTTCACAAACTGAGTCAGTCGCCAGACTCAAACCTTTGTGACAAGTGAGTATTGACATAATGGCTTTGGTCCATCCTCAGTTCTGTTGTGAAAAGTTTGAGCTATTTTAGTAACCCATGCAGCCACCCTTTTAAAATGTCTTAGATTGTTGTACTTCATTTTTAACTGTGAACCAGCAGTTACATTTGATTGTTATATGTATTTATTTTATGAGGGTGGGTGCATGTGTACCATGGCATGTGTGTGGAGGTAGGAAGACAACTTGTTTGGGTCTCTTCTTCCATCATGTGGGTGTAGAGATGGTGGTCAAACTCACATCATACTTATCAGCAAGCACCTTAACCCCCTGTGACATTTGAGATGTAAACAGTCATCTTACTCCAAATGAATATGAGTTTGAGCCATCTTAGTGGTTATCTGACAAGGGTCCAGAGGTTACTCCCTTACATTCCCTTGACCATTAAAATAGAAATGCATGTGGCATTTTAGAAGCACAGAGACCAACAGTGAAACACTCATTGGCTCAGAGTTTCATTGAGCTCTGCCTTATGCCATTGCAACAGGGAGCTTTTGTCTCAGGGAGCTCACCACTCCTTGGAGGGACAAGAGGTAGAGTCAGAGCTCCAAGAACCAAGAGATGCGTTTCCTCTGCTGTTACAACAGCCTTCATGTTCCTACTCACTTCCAAGAATAACAGCTGGGAACATTATTATTATTATTGTTCTTTTATTCTCTATATGCTAAGATAGCTCAGAGCCAGGTGGTGGTGGCACACGCCTTTAATCCCAGCACTTAGGAAGCAGAGACAGGCAGATCTCTGTGAGTTCGAGGCCAGCCTGGGCTACAGAGTGAGTTCCAGGACAGGCTCCAAAACCACACAGAGACGACCTGTCTCAAAAAACAAAACAAAACAAAAAGCTCAGAAGCCCTCATGCCTTCATATCTGGCTCTGCCTTTCATATCCATCCCCTTCTCATGCCCTCCACCCTATAATGTAGCCATCCCTGCTTGCTTACAGTGTCATACCTTCAGGTATCACACCTTCTGTCTCATGTGATTGTCCACCTTCATGTATCAAACATAGTTCAGTATTTTTCAAAAATTACCCACTCTGTTTTCCAGTATCTTTTTTAGGTATTGAATATAAAAAGATGAATTGCCTCTGTGCAACTTAGATCTTAGAACAAAATTCAGACACTAAACAAATAGATAAATATCAGGTGATGGCAGGAACCACAAAGAATAAAGAATATTTCTTTCATATTCTTTGTATAGTCAGAAAAGGTCTTTCTGAGGGTGTGGTGTCTCATTATAGGCCTGGTTGAAATCAGAGAGTGCCTTACAGAATTTAGAGGGAGAATATTCTAGGCAGGGAGCCCAGTTAGTTGAAAAGTTCTGAGGTCCAGGGGTGAATTTCATATGTTGCAGACTAGCTATACAGGAAGAACAAGAGAGCTGGAGGAAAGTAGTGGAGGGGCATGATCATAGTGGAAGAGGCCGGATTGCTACAGCTCTAAAGAGCTTTCTAGGCTCCTTGGAAGCTTTTAGGAAGGACCCTAGTAATAAGGCCTCAGGCTTTTTTATGAAAGGAAGTTGTTAAGAGAGCTCTGAGGGAAGGAGACTGGAGCAAGTCTGCAGGACTTGCTATGGCGTCTTAGAATACGAGCAAAGGAAAGTGCCTAGGCTTGACCTGAACAATGGGGTAGAGGGTGTTATGTTTACCAAGATGATGTGGATGTGGGGGATTAGGTGGATAGACAGAATTGACCTCTTGTTTGGGTATGCTGACTTTAGGGTGCCTGTGTGATATCCAGGGCCTCAGGAAAATGTGACTGATGTAAACTTAAATGGCGTTCAGACATGGAACTGGAGAAGGTCACTGAAGGGGAGAGTAAGAACAAAATGAGAGAAAATGCTAAGAACTGAGATCCAGGACCTGTCAACATTTATGACAGATGAGAGAACTCCAGCAAGAGAGCAGAAGGGACAGCTAGTAGGTTAGGCAGATACGCAGGCGTGTAGGGGTCCTGAAAGCGAGGGGAGAAATGCCCAGTGGTCGCTATTCTCCCTCCAGGCCTTCCCATTTCTAAGAAGCCGTGCCTCCTCAGCGACCATGTCAGTACCTCCTCTGCTCCCACAGTACCTGTAGAACCAACTCACACACTGTCTTAGTTATCATGTGTCTAGTGATTTCAGACCCCCGAAGTTTCCAGAGCAGACTGGGCTTCTGCCTCCCTGAAACTTATTGTCCCATAGCTTAGGGGAGATGAGTCTGAGTAATTTGTAGCCCCAGGGGGCGATCAGATGAGCATAGGACCAAAGGCAAGTGAGGTCAGCCACATGCTGCACCTGGAGTCTTGGCCTTTCCTCCATGGCTGCCAGCTTAACTGGTGGTCCTTGGCAGCCCACTTCTCTGACTGAGAGCCAGGCTGCTAATTGAGAGTTCTGCTAGATTTGCTTGAAAACCTATGTAAAATTGTCTTTGAGGGATCTAGAGTTCAAAGAAAGGCCTCATCAACATGAACTGGAATAGATTTGGGTTCTGGTCTGTATTGCTTTAGGGCAGTCTGGTGCTGTTTCTCCAAATCTGTGTGGCATGTAAGTTTTGGGTTTCCACTTCTCACACACAAACCCCTATTAAAAGAAAAGGGAGCTGTCTGGGATTGGGGATGCTCACATGTGACCTCAGCACCCAGGAAGCTGAGAAGAGGATCGTGAGTTTGAGCCCAGCCTTGGCTGCAATGCAAGCTGGTTCACATGGCAAGAGCCTGCCTTAGGGAAGAGAGAAAAAATCCAAGGAGTGAGTTCTTCAGCCTGTCTGTCCTCTAAAGGCTCCTTAGATTACATGTAGTTTAAACACAGTGAACATACACTCTGGAGTCCCCAAGAAGTCAAACAGCCTACTAGGATTAGAAAGACCTAACAATTGAATCAGCAGGTTCACTTGTTTGGGTGAGAGGTCACGGTCTCACCCTATAGCCCATGCTGGCCTGGAACTTCTGGTCCTTCTCCTGACTTCACCTCTGTAGGGCTGTTATAGACATGCACCACCACATGGACTGAATTAATAGTTTTAAATACTGAGACAGGATTTTGATTAAGACCATCATGTATACATAATGACATGGTACGGTAAAGTCTGCCAACCAGACAAGGTAATTCTTGGGCTCTACTTCAAAAACACCTGTAATCTCAGCACAGGAGCATGCATAGGAGGATCATTTCTTTCGAGTTCAAGGCCAAAAGATGTGACATAGTAACTTCTAGGCCAGCCTAGACTCCAGAGAGAGTGACTGTCAAAAACACACAGAAAAACAAACAGGAAACTCCTAAGACTATACCTTTGACTTTACACTAGCAGCTGTACTTGAGTTAGTACCACTTTGATCAGCTAAGAGCAGGGAGACCATTTCTGAGGACAGACTTCTAACTCCACAGTGGTGTCTTCTTTGTAGCCTGCCAAACTTTAACCTTCATAATTCTGAGGCAGCTTTGCCTGACAGGCTCCTGTCTGGCATGTGCCACAGCACCTTTGTCTGGGTCAGCTTCCCAGTGTCCTCCTCTAGCCCTAGGTATTGCTACATAGAATCCACTCGGCAGTACGAACAAGTCAGAATTCCAGATCCATCCTACAACTGTAGGAACATTGTAGAGCTGTCCAACAGAACCCATGGGGGAAATGGGGAAAATGTTTAGTGCCCCTTAAAGGAGGTGCTCAGCTGAGCTCAGCACAGTTCTCTCTCAATTACCACTAGCCACAAAGGTTTTTATCCCCTCAGTTACAGTTGTGAGATGGTGGCTAATAGGAACTTTGTGATTTCAGGGCAAAGACGGCGCTGCAGCAGTACCTGGCATGATGGGAGCGCCCTGGGCACCTGCGAGCACCCCACACCTTTGTTTAAGGAAGTCCAGGAGCTAGCCTCATTTGACTCCTTCTATTTGCACACGTCACCTTGGACTGCAGGGAGCTGTTTGCAAAGCAGTTTAGTAGGCTTAGATCTCAAATTCATCTTGAGAACCGTTTTTGAGGTAGTAATTTCCTCAGAGGATTATTGTATTTGTTTTGTTTTGTTTCTGAGCTACCTGGACTCTTTATTAGAACAATCAATCATTTTCCTTTGGACCTACAATTTTTTGCCTATGCTGCAGCCACTTTGTGAGCAAGAATGAGAGAGAGAGAGAGAGAGAGAGAGAGAGAGAGAGAGAGAGAGAGAGTGTGTGTGTGTGTGTGTGTGTGTGTATATGTGTGTGTGCATGCACGCACATTTGAGAGTTAGAATGAATGGCTGTGTGGGTGAGGGATACCTCAGATTTTTCTTTTCTTATTTTGTGTGAAAATCTCTTTTCTACAGATTTTCCAGGGTTTAAGCATTGCTTGCTGTATAAAAAAAAACTTTACTGAATTATATACAGTTTGAATGAAATGTTATTTTAAAAGCAAAACAATTGTTTAGTGTTCCATAAAAGTTATGTTGAATTTTGGTCAGATGAATATTTGTAAGTAAAAAATATATGCATTTCTGAACCTCAACTTACATAGATTTTCTTTATAAAAACAAAAAAGAAAAAAAAAAGACAAAGAAAAGTTGGCTACAGTTGACCTGAATAACAGGCGCTGTACATGGTGCTGTGCAGATAGTAAGCTAGCCTCTTACTGCCGTCAATATTAGCAGGTACAAAGCCTTTGTTTTTATTTTGTTTTGTTTCTTTTTTTTTTTTTTTTTTCAGCCTAATTCAGTAAGTTCTCAGGCTTCCAAGTCAGAAGGAAGGTGGAATATGGCAGAGTGAGGTGTAATAGTCATTGTAGGGTTTTGACCCATCTAAGGGAGATAGAACTACTGATAGTGGAAGCCTAGTGGGGCTCAGGTGGGCTGCCTCTGACAGGACTGGAGACCCGAGCCTCCCAACTTCCCGAAATGCTGTCATGAGTGTAGCAGTATCTGGCAGGGTTCAGAAACAGACCTGGAGAACAGGTTACCCCTTCCTGAAACAAGCCAGATCACTTTGTGCTTCCTGCAGCAGCATAGATCACTGTGAGACCAGCTTGTTCTGCAAACACATCCTAGAAAGCAGCAGCAAGAGAGGAGCGTCTTCCTTCTGTCTTCCAGAAAGCTGCTTCTTGACCATCCCAGCGAAGGCCGCACGGTAGCTGGGGATGCCTGGTTGTTGTGCGTTTCTAGAATGAGATGGGAAGTCTTTTCCCAAATGAAGCTAAAATACTAAGTGTTGAGAGAAGGGAAGGGAATCTCTCCAGGATGACTGAAGATGACATCTTTTTATTTTTTTTTAATTATTTTTTGCTCTAACTTCCGGTCCCTTCAAGGTGAACTCAACAGAGGTAGAACCAGCTTTCATTTTACTAGGAGGAGGTCAGAAGCATGGCAGGCAAGGTGTGAGGCCTGTGGTCCAGAAGCTTGCAGTTAGTATGTACAGCTGCCGGGACCCACATCCTCCCACCAGCCACTCCTGATAGGGTTGCTCAGCTTCGAGCTGCTCTCTCACTAGCCTGCATCTTCCTTGGGAGACTTAAATATGGTGGATTGCAAATGAATGTTTTTAAATGTATTTAATGCAGTGTTTCCTGTTCTCCATATGACCACCCAAGATGCAAACACAGAGATTTCCAAATTGTTTTTTTCAGAACATTGCTGATTGAAAAGCTGTCACAGCAGAACTTGGGTTTTGTGCAGGTGTCAGAGTGCTGGTGTGAGAAAACTAGCTCAAAGGAAACCTAGTTTACTGGGAATGAAGCCTTATGAGGGCCTGCTCATTGCCGCTTCTGGTGCTGAGACTGTACCCTTGGATAGCATTGTAACACAGAATGCTACAGTGTCAGTTTTAGAAGTACCAGTAAATATAAAGAAACCAATAACAAGTTGCTTGAGACAATCTTGAACCCAAATAGCATGAGAGGGCTGAAGACGCCTTGAACTCTGTGGATAAATCTTGCCTGTGGGTATAAGCAGTGGTCACATAAAAAGTGCTTTACTAGAATTAACTTTTCTGATCTGAATGAAGGGAAATGTATTTATTAAAACAAAGCTGTTTGCTGCTTTATGCAGGTGCAGTGTTTGGTCAGCAAGGAAGTGGGAAATGGGGCATGGTCTTATGTCTACACCCAAGTTCTTACTGAAGCTTCTTGCTCTAATACTGCATTCTGTTTCTCCTTTTGTGCCCTGATTGTAACCCAAAATTTATGAACTAGAAAAGAATGTCCAATTTAATAAGTTGCGTTTTTTTCCTTAAGCACTTTATTCAGAACAATATGTGTTCTTCTGGTAGTGTTTGGATAATATGATTTTAACACATGCTAATAAAAGCCAAGAAAAATCATGGCAACTTCTTAAAAGGAGTCTGTTTTCCAAATGACTGGAGCATAAAGAAATGGTAGAAGATGTGTGGACTGGCTTTTAGAGGTTGTGCTTTGTGGTAAATGAAGGGCTGTGAGGTGGTTTTGCATTGTGGAATGGAGGTCAATACCTCAAGCCAGTTATGGCTCTCAGAGGCACCTGCAGTAATCTGAGGGCCCCTCTCTCTGGCCCCTGGCAAGGCTGCAGACCCTTTATGGGTACCCATTCCCAGCCACCAAGACCCACCCCCCAACCTGCTATGTTGTATCTTCCCCTTCCCCGAACCCTCTTACCTCCATTGCCAGCACCTGCTGAAGTCAGACTGAGTCTGACAAATGACCGACTGCTGTCTTTCTGCAGGGACACACAGCTGCTCCTCACTTCCATACTGCGCTGTCCTCTGAATCTAAACCTTCCCACAGCTCAGCGCAAGGCCTCACTGGAAATAGAAACCCAGGGATACCTGCCCCGGAGCATGAGGACAGAGGAGGAGTGCGATGAGGTAGCTGTTAAGGGAAGAGAAGTTTGGTGGTGTGAATCTCTGGGGTGCCCAAAGTGACCAAAGGTGAATGACCAGGTAGCCCCCTTTTTCATAACTTCCCTAGGGAAAATGTGCAGCCTGAGGAAGGGGACATTGTCTCTCCTTGTCTTGGTAGAGACCCAGCAGAAGGGGTTCCAACATCTTCTAACTGGGGTAGGTCTTAACCTTCTCTGAATGAGCAAAGGCTCATTCATTTACCCCATGAGTCAAGTTTCTCTTCAGGACCTATCCTCAAGGAGAGCTGAGAGAACTCTAAGGCCATGGTATAGATGGCAGAGCCAGCCACTCTTGTCTCTGCAGCTCCAGGCTCTTGCTTCTGCTGTTGCCAGGCAACGTGGCTCTCACTGAGAGCAGGCCACAGCGAGCCCTTAGAGTGGAGCCCCTCCCAAGAATGCTGTCCCCTGAGAGTGGGCTGATCTTCACAGCCACTTAAGGAAGGGAGCCCCTTCCCCAACTCCATTCTTTATGACACGAATCCTACAGATTCTTAAAAGCAATGCAGTGAAGGAGTATGTCCCTGCACCGTGCTCCCATTGTCCGGCTTCATCCTCCCATCTGCCTCCTAGGAAGGGCTCAAACTGCCACTAACACCAGCATCTCACCCTCAGGCCAAGGTCCACCCAGTCTTCCCTCTTCCCTGCTTTTGGTTGCTCTGGCTCTCCTCTTGCCAGAGATAAGCTCCCTAGCATCTTGACTTTGGGGAGATGAGGTAGCTGTCAGTTGGGCACACACCCTCCTATAGGTAGTTTGGATCTGTAACTGATGCCTGGTGTGTGGAAGCCATGACATGGCAGGCCTCTCGAGCCCCTACACACAAAGAGGGTGCCCCCGCTGTGCTCTGTTGCCTGGAGTTTGGAATAGTGGATCCTAACAGCTGCCGAGCCCAGGACGTGAGGGAGCCCAGGACAGATCCTGAGGTATATCATAGGGTACACATCAGAGGTGACTCAAGGTCATGGACCTTACACGGTAGACCCCAATCATGTCTCATACCTTCTTTCCTAACTTCAGGCAGGTCAGCCCATTCTTTTCAGAGCTAACACAGTGCTCAGCAGAGTTCTTAGGTTAGGGAGACAGAAAATGCAATGCCCCCAGTGAAGAGCTGGCTTCTGAGAGCAAACTGCCTGCCGGGAGCCTGAAATCACAGGAGTGAACTTCTCTAGAGAAGACCAGCAGAAGAGAATGCTGGCATTTTCCTCATGGTGTGGAAGAGCCCAGCCTTTCCTCAGAGTAGAATGTGCCTGGGTTTGGCTGGCTCACAAATAATGCTCTAACAAGGTGGCCAGCCACAGGGGTGGCCACACGTGTGTGGAAACACCACAGGGTCCTAAGTTCCTTTTTACTGAGATCTCAAATCCCTCAGAGGAAGAAGGGGCAGCTGAGGCAGCAACTCCATGAACATCAAAGGCCGCCTAGCTCCATAGGAACACATGATCAACTCTTAAAACCAGACTTTAGCCCCATCAGAAGCCAAAGAAATAGGGGAGGAAAAGGATTAGCCCCAGGTCCACATAAAACCTCACTGTTTTAGGAGCATGCTGTGATGTGTGGTGAACTGCAGTATTAGTGGCTGCCCTTGTGACTTGAATAGGTAACATGGGCAGTACTGAAGCCTGTTCATGTACCTGTCCTATGTCAGTATGTGCCAGTGTCATACCTATCGAGCGAATTTCAAATCTCAAGTTACTCAGTTGGGGCTGCTGAGATGGCCTGAGATGGTCCAGCAAGTAAAGGTACCTGCTGCTGTGCCTATTGACCTTTAGATACCCAGGATCCATATGGTGGAAGGAGATAATTGACTTCCTTAAGTTGTCAACTGACCTGTGCCCACACATACACACCCACACATAAACACATACACTCACCCCCTCCCCCCAAAATAAATGCCTGTTTTTTAAGGTACCAAGCTAGGCTCAAAACAGTAGCTTTATTGTTGGGGGGATCCAACATCCTCAGAGGTGACACCATTGCCTCAGTAGAGTGCCGTGACTAGAAGGTAGGGTATGTTCTGTAGACTGTCTAGTAAGACAGTTATTTTCGTTGTCTACAAAATAGGGCTGAACCAAGAACATATCGGTGCTCTGCAGTCGTCCTCTGAAGGTCCTCCTGTGCAGACATGAGCATACCAATGGCTCCTCTGGTGGCCTTGTGATCTTGATCCTGGCAGAAGACAGTAGTGTTCCAGTCCTCAGATACGCTTAGAGATTCAAAGGGCCTCCATAGGGCTCACCACTCTTTGAGCCTCAGCACCTAGGGGAGTGACATTGTTCTATAAGAAGAAGTCATGGCCCCAGGCTCCTGCCATTCCCAGCTCCCCCTCAAAGACTGCTGGAGTGTGTCAACAGGCCAGATAGCCAAGGTGTGTTAGTTAGGAGGGTGAATACAGAATTAAAAATGAACAGTTCAGGTAGGTCATTCGTAGGCTAGACCTTTACATCCTCTCTCTTTCATCTTCACAGCAGATCTGTGAGGAAGATGGTGATTTGTCATTATTAGTTTGGGGTTTTAATGGGCCTATCATTGTCTCCATTTCACACATGAAGACATGGGCCCAGCACAGGTATGTAACTTTCCAGAAGCTGCCTAGCTGATGAATAGTGGGGCCAGGATCTGTCTCCAGGGCCTATAGCGGGAGAAGCTGAGTGATGTGAGGCTCCTCCTCCCACTAAGGCTGCTTCGCAGAAGCCAAGTGTGATCTGGCCTCAGACCTGTCTAGAATTATCCTCCTTGCTCTATCAGCCAAGGCCAAAATGTCAGACCTCAAATCTCCAGCACTCCCCGGGACCGTAGTCGGTTATCTCCAGCCAGTTCATTCCACCTGCCCCACGGTGGCCCCGAGTTACACCTTTGTGCCTCCAGGTATGTCCCCAAAGGGATAAAGATGCCTCATGGGTTGTGAGGGAAGCTGACCCTGGCAGGACTGGTCACCAAGTGAGAAAACTGAAGAACACCAGTGCTTGGCAGTGTGAACTTGGGTCCCTGATCCCCTGAGAACCACACTCCCCAGAGTTTCCTGAATCCCTAAGTGGGTGCACTCAGCATATTCCTCAGCTCCCACCCTACCTATTATGACAGGATGAGCTTTAGATTTTAGACCATAAGCACACCAAACATTTAGGTAAATAAAGTCCAAATACATAAGTAATACGTACGTGCAGCTCCCCCCCCCTTTATTTTTTTGAGACAGGGTTTCTCTGTGTAGCCCTGGCTGTCCTGGAACTCACTATGTAGACCATCCTGGTCTCAAACTCAGCTCTGCCTGCCTCTGTCTCCCAAGTGATTAAAGATGTGTGCCACCGCCCGGCTTGCTTCCTCTTAAGAAACTAACCTTTACATCCTTGGATTTTCCCTAGACTATTCATTTCCAACCCCTTCTCCCTCACTGAAGTTGCAGTTCTTCCACTGGTTACAGAACCAGTGTTCTGTGCACCTAGATTCTGGTTTCTCACCCAGATCTGGAGAAGATGATAGCCTGACCCATCTTTCCCCAGGCCCTGTGAGTGTTTCCCATGCAGAGAAAGATACTGATCCTTCATAGCCCACTCTTCTGCTGGCTGAGGGGCAGAAGGCCATAGCAAGCTCCAGAAGAGACCCTTCTAGTGCAGCCTGGCTTCTGAGCAAGTCTGCCAGGGAAAAGGGTACACAGGAATACCTGGCTTTGAAATAAGGCTGAGAAAGTTGTTAAATTTTCACCAATGCTTAAAAACTTTAAAGGCAAAAAAAAAAAAAAATCCCAAAAAACAAAACACTTTAAAGGTGTTCAGCAAACTTGGCCATTAAGGAAATGCAGATTAAAATCACCTTAACATTCCACTTCACACACCAACAGAATGACAGTTATCAAGAACACCCATAGCAAAAGCTGGTGCAGATGTGGGAAAAGGGGGGCCTTTGTACACTGTTGATGGGGATGTTAACTAGTAGCCACTCCGGAATTCAATCGGGAGGGTTCTCAAAAACATATACCACTCTTAGCGCATAGCCAAAGGACTCTCTGCCCTCTGACAGGGATAACTGTTCTTGTTCATTGCTGCCCTATTCACAGGGCCTAAGAAATGGAAGTAACAGTTGAATAACCAAGGTTTGTACATACACAGTGGGATATTACTCAGCTGCAAAGGAAAATGAAATGTGCAGGGAAATGGATGGAATTGGGGAAAGAAATTATTTTAAGTAAGGTAATCCAAACCCAAATGGACAAATGCCATATGCTCTCTCACACGGGGATCATAGTGTCAACTCTTCAGTATGGTTCATATCACATGGACTGTGCAAGCGAGGAAGCAAGGCGATATGGGGTAAGGATTAACTTAAGGAAAGGCATGTAGTAGGACATAAATAGAAAGTGGGGAAGTAGTGTGGGTGGAAGGGAAGGAGGCCTTGGAGATTAGAGAGATGAGGGTGTGGGATGGGCAGAGGATTAACTTTATCCAGTATGAAGAAGCCATTTGAAAAGCAAAGTATGCCCATATACACAGTGTTAATAAAATAACCAAGTGCCATCTGCATGGATTCAAGACCCTTTCCAAAGGATGAGACCAGTGTCTGGTAACCTAGCTAACAACCCAGGTATGGGGGGAGTAGGCCCATGTGGGGAGTGTATTTCTCAGGGTTAACTCAACCTATTGTTAGCAATTGCCTTCTGAATACCAGTGCTGAGATCCATAGACAAAGGTGACACCCGCCTTAATCATGGAGGCCTCTCTTGACAATGGACAGTAGTGAATAAAGATTCATGGCTGCACAGGATGCAGAAAATGAGTGACAGATGTGGGCTCAGCCCTAAGTAAGTCACATACAGCCCCTCTAATGCTCAGGAGACATTGTGAAACAGCAGCAGGGTGAAGGGCCACCAAACACCATTCCCTAGACTCATAAAACTGCTGTAATCATTAACTTGCATCAGTCATCATTACCTGCACGGGGCTGCACAGGGCCCTCATGAGGACCCACCCTTTACCTCCAAACTCTTGACTGTCAATAGACCCTGGGAGACAGGGAATTGTTGTCTTTAGTGTAGTGTGCTCTCTCTGTGTTCTCTAGACATTTGCTAACAGATAGCTTCAAACACATGGTCACACAAGTGGCCCTGGTTAATCTCGGTGGATCACAACACAAAATGAACAGACATGAACACTAGAGAGAGATTTGATGGGGAGGGAGGGTGGCCCGGGGAGGGAGGGAGATGAAAGTGATCAATATGCAAAGCATGCACATGTGCAATTATAAAAATAAATTAATTTTGTTGAAAGTTGTGAGATTTTCCTCATGGTTTGCAGAAAGAAAGACAAAGTGTCTTTGTGGTAGAAGTAGCACTCAACAGTAAGCAGAAAAAGCCCAATGTGGTATTAAAACTCTGCCCTACTGCTCAATGAACAAACCGTTACATGATGACCTGTGTTTCAGAACTGAACTTTATTTGCTAATTAGGAGGCAAGCTGTCGGTTTCACACAGGCATAATCAGTCATAAATGGCTTTCACCTCAGATTGAATAAAGAAATCTGCCTTGACAACTTACCCTGTGGGGCTTTTGTGTCTTTATCTGAAAACTTGAAACTGGGGAAGAGCAGGGCCAGCTCTCTGTTGGCATCTTCTCTGTCCCGGCTTCCATGCACAGCATTAAAGGGAATTTCTGTGCCATACTGAGCCCGGAGACTGGCAGCATTGGAACAACGTAAGAGAAACAATTGCTTCACTTGAAAAGAAATGCTTTGCTCTCTGGTAGCAGGACCACCAGCCACCAAATCAGCATGAGGGTGCTTGCTCTTTGTAGAGAATCCAAGAACAGCCAGCAGTTGCTGGCCAGGGCATCACACATGGGATCTGGCTGCATTTGACCTCTGCCCAGAGGGAGACAATCCCCACTGTGTAGGACTAGCACCATGCAGTGCATCATACAGCTCTTCAAGACTAATTTTGAGAAGAACTGTAACACTGGTAGGTAGGACCTATGTGCTAAGCATAGCTCTAAATGCCTCTGGCTTCTGATCATGGACATTCCCACTTTACGGCCTAGGGAACTGAAGCCAAGGAGGGACTTGACCCATTGGGTGGTGACCTAAGGTCTGAGCCTTGGCTGCTTTACTTAGCCTCAGTTAGATGCCCTTGCCCCTTATGACTGCAAGGTACAGCTCTAGAGCTGTATTTGGCTTTTAGCTAAGACCTTTCCTGTTGTCTGTCCATGGGTCTGTTGCCTCAGAGGCCAGGACCCATGGATTTGGCACTAGCTGCTCACTGAGTCCCAGAGCAGGCTAAGCAGGTCTAGGTAAGTGTGCTGAACAGGAAGCTGACTCCAGAGGGCTGTGGGAGTTGAGTCTATGGTACAGGCCATGCTGCAGCCTTTGACTTGGCAGGCTTGACTGGGTCCCTGAGATCTGTGACTGTGAGCCATATTCAGCAGCAGCCTTTAGAAGAGAGGGGGAGGGGCATCCCATGGTAGGGGCATTCAGCAAAGACTGGGAAACACAACTGGGGTAGAAAGATGTCAAAGACTTCCTAGATATGTAGAAAGGGACCTGGCCACCAGAGAGTTGATGGCATCACCCACAATTCCAAGCCAAACACCAAATGAAGTGTCAGCTTGAGGTGGATGAAGGAACTGCAGCTGGTGTCACCTTTCAGGATGTTCCCTCCTGGCCACATTGGGGTCACAAGGCCCCAGGAAGGTTCGCCAAGCAGTGACTACATCCTCGGTGCCCTCGGTCTTGGTGAGGATCAGTAGGTGGCTGGGTCCACTGCACATGTGATGTACTAGCTTCTCAAATGCCTCCTAGGCACAGGGAAGAAAAAACAGTGACCTGGGGCAGGAGTTACTGGTACCTGAAAAAGGCTAGTGAACCCAGACAATCCACAGACTGGAAGGGAGTTATAAGCAGCCTTGTGTACTCATGGACACACAGCCACGTCTGCCTGCTGTAATGGCGATGACCAGCCACACCCCAGGACCCCAGGAAGGTAAGTCAGGTGGGTAGTGGCATGCTAAAATTATTATATGTATGGCTATGTAATATATGGGTGCTGGGCCTCCAAGGGTTCAGTGTAGATAGGACTTCTCCTCACCATGCCTTGCAGCCCTTCTCCTTCATTAACAATATCCTAGGTTTCCTCTGGGAGAAGATCTCTCCTCCATTTCATTTGTTCCTCATTTCACAACCATGATGCTTAGCAACCATCACACCTCTGGCTTAGGAAGTGGTGCTGTGGCCTATGAGTGGTTGGCCATACTCTCCAAATAGGCAAATCATAAGCAGAAGCAAGCGGAGAAAGCATGTAGACTAAAATGGTGATGTCTTGAGTGGTTTGCCTACTGCCTTGGCTCCTGTGGGCCCTAGAACTTTCTCTTCTCTCCAAGTCCTCTTGTTACGCATTTTCATTTTCTTTCATGAATTCTGGGAGTTACAGAACATCCTTCTAATAAAAGTCTTTATTCCATTACGTATAGTTAAATATTTTTCCTTGGAGCCATTGTACATGAGCTGTACAGGCTCTGATCATACTCTGAGTGCAAACCCATTACCCGCCCATTTGCCATTCATATTCTTGTTCTTCGTATTGCTCTCCCCAACTCCTAAACCTATCAGCATTTTGTTGGAGGAGGAGAAAAGAGAGTGAGAGGGACCAATAGGAGCAGATGAGCTGACCTCCTCGGCTCTGTGTTGATAGAACACTTGCATTTCTGTCTCTGTCAGGGTTCTCTCTTCATTTGATAGAATGTCAAATCCTGCTTCCTGGATCTGCAGAATATACATTGTATATAAGTATAAGTGTGTATTCTACAAATGTGACCAAAGCCGGTATTTGCAGTGATCTTAACAGAAAGATAAAAAATAAAGATGGGCAACATTAGAAGCAATGTAGGTCCTCAGCCCCTCAGGACCTGTCCCCAGATCTGACATTGTCCCAACTTGGAACCAAGTTTGAGTTATAACTCATCAGAAGCCTCTTTCCTCAGAACATCACAGCTGCCACTGCCCCCATCCCTGTGTATCCAGTACGAGGGGACCTGAGGTCATGTAAGGTAAGTGTTGGATCTCCTACCTTCATCATGATCTCATCAGCCTTTCCATGGGCCACCGCGTCTGGCTTAATGATGGCTAATGTACAGGTCTTCTCTGATGACACTGAAATGAGCCAAGGAGGCGCTATCAGATGCTTGAGGCTCCGGGAGGCCATTTGCAGTGTCTGCGTTAGGACAGGCTCCATCCTAGGCACTGAGTACCAGGTGTAGGCTAGCCCTCAGGCTTCCATCCTCTGGCCTCTAGGCTGTGCCTTGGACTCTAGCAAAGGGCACCAATCTGACACTAGTCCACAGTCAGGAACCCTAGCCTGACTTAGAGGGACAGAGTCTGATTCTTGAAACTCTGGTCTGGGGACACAGGGGTGGACATTTCCAAAAGGCTGTTTAGGAACAGAAACTTGGAATGACTGACAGAGTTGCCTGGAGACAGTCAAACAAGGAACCCAGGAATAGAGGTGACCCCCTCATGCCTTCCTCACCCCCTCATGTGGGTCTCAGTTTTCACTGCTGTCTGCCCTGCTCCCTTTTCACTCTCCTGACTCCTTTGCTTCTGAAAAATTAATTTCTTTTGTGTGTGTGGGTGTTTTGCCTCCATGTATGCCTGTGCCCCGTGGGCATACAGTACCCATGGAGGCCAGAAGAAGGCACTGGATCCACTGGGGTGGGAGTTCCAGACAGTTGTGAGCTGCCATGTGGGTGCTGGGGATCGAAGCTGGGTCCTCTGGAAGAGCAGCCAGTGCTCTTAACCACCCAGCCTCTCTCCAGCCCCCTTCTGCTTTTTGCCTTTCTTGCCTTGTGGCAGAAATGGTTGCCTCAAGCCCTGCACAAACTTTGTGCTTCTCAACTCCAGCACGTGCTACTAATTTGTAACTCCCTGTCTTCACTTCAAGTTCCCCAGAGAGGGTCGGATAGAGCAGCTTGAGTTATTATTATTATTATTATTATTATTATTATTATTATTATTTCATTTTGGTTTTAGCTTTAATTGCCTGTGCTGGGATCAACCTTGATGATCAGATGCCACATGCTCTGGGACACTGTAGGGAAAGCTTTGTCCAGTCCAGGAGCCTATCTCTATTGGGCTCCTATTTACATGAACTTGGCCTTGGTAAGTTATCTGCATTCTCAACAGAATCAACCTTTCCCACTATCTATTTTCTGCTTCTCAACTTTTATATCTGTTGTGTCACAATGAAACAAAACCATCTGTATCCAAGGAGGGTTTCTACTGGGACTATCTGTAAAGCCTGTACTAAATAGGTACATGCTATCCCCAGCCTGTGGCCTTATTGGGAGGTGGCTGAACCTTTGAAAGCTGGGCCCCACTGACAGGTGGCCAGGCAGGCACGGGGCCTATGTTCTTACTCAGGGTTGTGGTGCTCCAGCTTCTTTCCCTCTTGTTCGCCTCCTACAGGAGATGCCTGCTTTACCAAATGCTCCTGCCCTGTGATGCTTTACCACAGGCCCCAAAGCATCATGACCAACTGATTATGGGCTGAAAGCTCTAAAACTCTGAGCCAAAATAGACATCTTGCCTATAGAGGGTTGAAGTGGAGAAGGGTTCATGTGAACAGCTGTTGACCATAGGTCAGTTGGTCCTGAGAGACGGGTGATGGGCGATGGCCCCTGTTGCCCTCAGCTGATTGAAAGGGAGTCTGTTTATAAGATGATTATTCCCAGGTATTTCATATGGTGACAGAAAAGCTGACTTGCACAGTATATGTCACCCTGAGCAACCACCTGTTGATTTTTCTATGGTTATCATTTCTGATAGACTGTGAACACTTGACATTAAAGTATTCTTATGATTGATTCTGTGATGGATGGGTGGGCTTGTGAGATCACTAAAACAGAGGGAGAAGAGATGAGGCCACAGGCCTCATCTTCCAGCTTCAGCTCAAAGGGGAAGCCCAGGAAAAGAGGCCAGAGAAATAGAAAGATGTTATCTCAGAAGCAAGAGGATGGGGACTTGTGCTGTAGCTCAGAGGGACTGGCCTAGCATGCCTGAGGGCTTAGGTCTCATCTCCAGATAAACACAAACACACACGGGGTAGGGGGTGGGGAAGTGGGGGAGCACTGAGAAGGAACGCACATGAACACCATGAATATCACCCTTCTCTGCGGGAAGAGACTGTGGCCTCTGGCAGCCGAAACGTCACTGTGCCTCTCAGGAGTGCCCTGTCAGGAGCAGTGGGTTCAGAGTCAGGCCACAGCACCTCAGCAGGAGAGAAGGTGAGGGGTGCCCCCAAGATGTGGACGAAGTTCACAAATCTTAGCTGAGAGGGAGAAGAGGCTAAGGGAGAAAGTGTTTCATGTGGTTTTCAGGGTCAAAGAGGCTTAACTGCGCAGGCTTTCACAGAGGAGGAACGAGGCAATAATATAGGAAGGGTATTTCCTGTGAGAGTCAGTTCAGATGGTCTTCTCCATGCTTTCCTGGCTTTCTTGAGCCATCCCAACAGTCCTTACTGTGCACCCAGGAGAAACAGACATTTATCTCATGGGGTGATAACTTTAAAGCTTCCTGCTACCAGCTGCATCCAGGCTGGGTTCCTCGGCACCCTGTCCTGGTTCCCTGGTATCTTGGCTGCTATTATATCTTCCCAGCAGCGGGCTGTCTAACTATCTGGTCCTCACACACACAGCCAGGCCACTCTTCTCATAGGAAGAAGGCCGCAGAAGAGCCACAATGCAGTTCATGTGAACCTGCGATTGATGGCTAGAGAATTCCAGAGAGAGTGGGTTGGGCTGTGAGCAGAGAGGCCCCGTGATGTTCCAGAGGGAGGCAGAAAGTGAAATTTGAACTCTCCAGATTGGACGGAACTCATTGCTCCATTATTACTGAAGTTTCTATAAGGATCATTTCCTGATATCCAATGATTGCCATTAAAGTCATATTTGAGTATCATCAGACAGCTGTCGAACGTACGCCTGCTGCCACCAAAGGGCAGAAAGGAGGTCCCATTTGTTTGGAGCCAAGTGCTGAAGACAGAATGCCCATGGCCAGCTTCCCAGCACTGAGATGGCCCAATAGCCTGGTGACGCACTTGCTAAAGATGCACATCAAATCAGAATCCACCTTGCTCATCGGCAGCGAGTGGTAAGCTAAAGGCTTTTCGCTAGTGCAAATTTTGTCTACACTCATTGGCTCTGCACTCACCTATATCCTCATCTTCACCACCGCCCTTTTCTCGGGGAGGACACTTGGCTGTGCCAGAAAGAACCTCGTCAGTCACCTAGGACAAATCAGTGAGGAATGAAAGTTATTATGAAGCCTTTCGACATCTGCAGAAACAGCATCAAAATGCAGAGGTTCCAAATGCAAAGCATAAGCCTTGGGGAGGGGGCCAAGGTCATCAGAGTTTGGGCAACAGGGCCTTTCTAACAGTTGGATGGTGGGGGAAATCCTTGTTGATTTTGAGCCTTCTGAACCTGCCTCTTAACCAAGCACAAGGGGAGCCTAAGGAACAGTAAAGAATGGACAGCTAGCATTCAAACAAGGGATGAGCCACCCAGTGCAGAGAAATAAAGGGGCAGGCCATTTTCCAAAGGAAGCTTGTGAAAAGTGTGAGCGTGTGGTCTTCCTTCTTAGGGAAACAAAGCTAGTATCTTTAGAAATATAGGAGTATGACCTGAGTCTATGTATTCTAGAAAAGGGACTATGCTCTTTGAAACTTAGTATGAAAGGTTGCACAGGGAACATCCAATGGTGTGCTCCCCACAGATGCACAGAATGCCTGAAAACACCTCCATGTCCCTATGGTGCAAGGATTTTTTTTTAAAAGATTGCCAGTTAACCGTGATGATGCAGTCTCTATTATTATAGAAATAGTGCTTCAAAGCCACAACTATGTGGATCCTGTCTCCCACAGTAATGACAGCTAGGTTAATGACCTGTGTGTGCCCACAGCTAAAAACCTTCAGGGATTTGAGTGTGTGGGTCACCAGGAGAGACTTCACCCTGAGGCTAGGGGAAGATCCTCCTAACCTTTTGCTGTAGTATGGGTGTTCCCCACAAGCCCATGTATTCAACTCATGGTCCTTAGCTTGGCAAGATGGTGGAACCTAAAGAGTGGGGCCATAAAGGTCACTAGGGGGGTGTACTTGAAGGAGATTGGGAGAAGGGGTTATTCTTTCAAGCCTCCCTGAGAGGAACAGCCTTCAGCCTAGACACTGGCTCAAAATCAACAGAACCAACTGACTATGGCCTGAAGCCTAGGCTGTGAGCCAAAAGGAACTTAAGTTGGTTGAGTATTTTGTTATGGGCTAAGTCACTACTCAGTTCTGTAAATTTATCTTCCTCCCTGGAGTCATGGCTGAGAGTTTAGTTGTGAGTGAAAGGGAAATGGATGGAAGAAGTTCCAGGGGCTCTGGGAAGAAAGAGACTTCCGGATGTGCATTCTCCTGAGGTCTGGGTGAAGAGCAAGCCTGCCGTAGGACATTAAGTCTTCCTCATGGGGAGGGACCCCGTGTGAGCACACTTGTGAGTCTGCCAGTTGGATGAGTGACCTCCACTTACCACGTTCCGTTCCCTGCCTTCAGCCAGAACCTTCTTTTCGACCTCCAGCTGGTGTAAGATGGTCTTCCGAAGCAGGGGGGCATTGGCTCCCTTCACCACAGCCACCAGTTCTCCTCCCTGGAATGTGTGACAGACCACGTGAAATCCTCTTCACAGCTGGTCATTGAGTTCAGGAGACAAGGATGTTTAAGGCTATGCCCAAGGTCAAGGTTCATCATCCCCAGGCCCGCCTCCTCCACCCTCACTCCTGCTGCCCCTTCCTGGAGCCCATCCCACCACGAGGCCCTCAATTTGGCTCTTAGTGCTTAAACGACTTCTCTCCGATCTCCACTCCTCCCTGGCACCCCTCTTGTCAAAGCTTCCTTCCTTCTCTATAACGTGTTCATTTCCTCTCGAAGTTCCCCTTGGCAGAGAAGAGAAATCTCAAAACTGCGCTCGGAGAGTAAAGCTGCAATCTATTGCATTCAAATCTGATCATACGCATTCCAGAACATGTGTCCTTTGCCATGCATAGTCACCTAGGAAGGCTGTCCAGCCACCATGGAGCTGTGTCTTTCATCTCCTGCAGCATGGGGCCCACAGGTAGGAATGAACACATCTGGGTGTGCCCATGTCTCAGGGAAGTTCCGCATGGACTTGTGAACCAGTCTAGAGGGTGTGTCAGGGACAGCATCACCCCTTAGGTGAGGCTTCATGGTAGCTCCAGAGAGCTGATGCATCTATCTGAACACCAGATTTACAGTCAACTAACTGTCATGGGAGATTTGTTTGCATCATCGCTGTGAGACCGCAATGGAGTTAAACCATGATTCACACAGTGGAGTCCATGTTCCGCTGGCTGGAATAAACCGTAGAGTTTTCTGGCTGACCCAGAGGAAGACAAAGACACAAAGAGGAATGGGGGGGGGCGGGGCTTAGAAAGATTCAAGGGTCTTTTTGATCTGGGAAAGTGGAGAGGAGGGCAGCTGATCTTTTTCTCTGTTACTCTGTGGATCTACCAGATTTATACCCTAATATCTGACTCCAGAGCTTTATTTATTAATAAAACAATAAAAAAAGCCACTATAGCAGATACTTACCGCATAGAACAGAAAGGTTGGCTCGCACTTCCCTCTGTATTTTTCCAGAACATCAAGACAGTCTGCCTCTGCCTGTAGAAAGCCAGCTGTCAGCAGGTACCCTCGCTTGCAGCCAGTGCAGGGTCACAGCAGTGCCATGCCCTCATGACCAACTTCCCAGATGAAGCCCAGCTCGCTGTCACATACTGGTGACACTTATGCCAGTGGCATTTCCTTGAGGGGTCAAGTGAGAAGGAGATGAGCTTCTCTGGCTCCCCACCCAGCTACTCGACTGGTCCAGGGAACCCCACCATCTGACATCCTCCTGTGCTTGTGACAGGCCTGAAGGTCCTCAGGTCTCCCCTCACTGCCTACGGTCCTTAGAGTCTGAGCTCCTGAGAAATTAGTGTAAGCCAGCCCTGTGGGCTCCTGTTGTCTTCTGTGTCTGTGGCCCTCGCCATGCATCAGTGTGCAGTGTGTCGGTAGGGTCTCTTTCACGCCTCTATGGAGTTCCCTTCACGGACACCCTTTATGACATGGAGGGTGGAAGTCTTGAAACACTGGCCTCTGAAAGTGATATTTCAGCCAACAGTGCTCACTAGCCAAGATGGAGATGCAGATGCACCTGAGTGACCTATGTTCCTCCCGGGCATACAGCTTGGTGGTGAGGCTGGCGCCTTTATGTCTAGAGAAACCACAGACCACCGTGACAGCCGGCGCCTTTCTATTTGAAAAGGGCAGCTTGTGCTTCCTGCCCCTTGCTTCTTGCGTGTCTGATTTGTTTACACTGCTGTGTGACTTTTTGCTGAAGAAGGAATCTTACCAAAGCAAAATGGAGAAGGTCCAAACCAACCTCGATCCTCATCTTCTGGAAGAGGCTAACCACAGGTTTGCAGGGGCCACACCAGCCCTGGTAGACGTCCACAACTGCAGGAGCCAAGTAGCGACACTATTCAGCAGATAGCCGTGTCCTTGCAGACTGTCTGCTCTCACACCTCCACCCCCTGCAGTGGACATGCTTGCAGCATAGGTGCCAACTTAGCAGATTAGGACTGAGCATAAAACACAACCATCCCTCATTCCCAACACGGCATTCTGGATCTGAAATGTTTCTCAAGTAGCTTGGTGTGGTGGCTCTCGACTGTAATCTTAACACTTGAGAGGTGGAGGTAAGAAGATCAGATGTTCAAGACCATCCTCAACTATAAGCGAGTTTGTTTTACATGAGATCCTATCTAAAAAAAAAAAAAAAAAAAAAAAAAAAAGAAGGGGGGTAAGGAAGAGATGAAGTGAGTATAGATAGAAGAAACATGTTTTAAGGTGATCCCTTTACCTTGGCGGGATCAGGCATGGACCAGAGTGTTAATCAGTGAATATCTAAAGGGAACACTACTACAAAAGTAGGAGGTCACTATAGGTGACCAGGCAGCATCCAGTTGACGCTTACCCACTGATAGGAAATGTGGCTTTTCATTACCAATTAGAAAACCTAGGACAAGAGATCAAAAAGACACCAGGATGCCTGGGGGGAAGGGGACTTGAGCATTTGGCATCTATTCTGAGAACAAGACTTAGGGCTTCTTTGAGAACAAGACCTTCTTCCTAACTGAGAGTTTGGATTCCAACACACCACAGGCAAAACCGCACTTGGATAAAGTAAGGAAAGTGTCTCTAAAGACTGAGGACGCTGGAAACAGCTCTACAGAGGAAGGCAAGTTCAAGTCTCAAAGGAAAAGGAATGGGGCCCAAGTAAAGTCTCTGCAGTGTCTGTACTACTGCCTCCGAGGCCGGCTTCTGTCTCACTGACACTTTCCACCAGCTTCTCATCCTCTCTCATCCTTGGCTCTGGGAGGAGTGACGAGGAAAAAGACTGATCAGGTGGTCCCATGAGTGTAGCGGGTAGAGGGTGGGAACACTGGAAAGGAAAAGCATGGCAATTTCACTCTGATGAGCAGGAAGCCAAACAGAGGATACTTGGAAGGCACCTAATTCGGTGTAAATCTGCAGGCAGATGAGAAAAGGCAGCAGCAGATGAGACTTCTAGTGTGAATGGCTTTAGAAACAAGTTTCTCCTGGCACTAGAAAGATGAATTCTCTCTTACCGTTAACTATCGCCCCCCCTCGTGTGTATGTGTGTGTGTGTGTGTGTGTGTGTGTGTGTGTGTGTGTGTATACTCATTCCTCTAACCTTCCCAGTGAGAGAAGGTCTTAGAGGAGCATTCCACCATCCAACTATCGAGAGTAGGCCTGGCATAGTCAGTGCTCAGGAAATATTAGCCATGATCACATGAGTGCTTAGCAGGGCAGCTGGCACATGGCAGAATCTGTAAAAGATTATGGACTGTTGGCTAAAAAAAAAAAAAATGCAACGCTTTGTTTCACCCTGAAGCTGTATTTAGCTGCCCAAACCAGACACATGGGTACAACAGTTAAGCCTTGGCACCATCAAAAAGGCTTCATAATCTCCCCAACTGGAGAGTGTGCCAACACTCACACCCACACATACCAGATCAATGGGACGGGCATTATTTATTATCCATTTGGTCCCAGGCTTGGATGAATCTGCTACAGATGCCAGATGAAAAAGCTAATAGTGTTGTGTTAGAGTCTGGAGAGACAGACAGGGTATGTCAAACGGGGAATGTGGTGGAGAGCTTGTCAGAGCCCTAGGGGTTCCCATGAGGAGGAGATTTCACAGAGGCAGGCTACTTTTGAGCTAGGCCTGGAATGAGAACTGTGATTGTGCTCAGAACAGAAGAACATGGAGGAAAGGAAGACGTGGGAAAACCCATGGCATGCTCAGGAAAGATGTCTCAGTTCAGGACCCACCTCGGGAAACAGGAGTGGAGGGGCTGAAAAGATGTGGAGTTTTCAAGAGAGGGCACATTCTTGAATGCTGAATGGTCATATGGATAGACAGATAGAGGAGTAGAGTGCTGAGAATAACAGAATGCAGAGGGAAGAGGAAGGAATAATGGGTAGGACAGGGTGGGCACTTCAAAGACTCCAGCCTCCTGGTACACACACCATTGTGTCAGCCCCAGCACCTGAAGATGGGCTGGATCTCATGACAGGTTTCTAATGAGCACAATAAAGTATGGATATGACTTTAAAGATTAACTGGACAAAAGGCTGACTTGCAGCTGTGTCCCCTTAGTGCCCCAACTCTGGAGGAAGCAAGTTACCATGATGTGAGTAGCCTCAGGTAGAAACTGATGGCAAGAAATTGTCTCTGGCCAACAGCCAGTGAGGACATGAACCCTGCTGACAACCACTGAGTGAGCCTGGTCCACCAACAGCCCTATAGAGCTTGGAAGCAAGTCTGCTCCAAAGTGAAACACCATCTGTAACACATAAACTGAGTCCTGGTAAAGTCTCTGGGGCCAGAGGCACCCAGCTGGGTTGTACTTAATCCTGGCCTGCAGATACAGGAGGGTAGTAAATGTGTAAGCCACTGTTGTGGGTAAACCAGCAATGGGTGACCAATACAAAGAAGATAGGTGTGGACAATGGTTGTGCAGGCCCTGGTTGTTCCCAATTCTCTGCGATGTCTGATTCTTTTTCTATCCTGGGAGTTCCAGGAAACCCCAGTTTTCCTCCCAAAACATTCTCCTTTTGTGCCTCAGGTCATTAAAATTTCCAGTGACTAGCCACCAAACAGAGCACAGCAATCAGCTCTAAACCAAAAGGACCATGCTGCCTGACAGTACTGACCCATTCACCAAACTGAATTTACTGATGTCCAACTACACGAGAAACAACAGTACCCCCTATCCTCGGGGGATACGTCCCAAGACACTGTGGAGAACAGAAGCTGGATAGGACCAAAGCGGATACAAGCACACCAGGACAGTTTGATAACTAGCTCCTGAGAGAATAATGAGCAGGTGGTAGATACAATGTGGATACACTGGACAAAAAAATGAATGGTGTCTCCCAGTGGGCGGGCATGAAATTTCAGCACTTCTCAGAATGGTGTGTAACTTTAAAATTATGAACTTATATTTTTGGAATTTTCCATGGGACTATGGTAGGATGCAGGTAACTGAACCAGAGGAGAGTGACACCATAGATAGGCCAGGGCTACGGTGCACGCAGACACAAAGGAATTGCCTGGTTCTTTTTCTGTGTATTTGTACACTTTGAAACAGAGTCACAGGCATCCCAAGCTAGCCTCAGACTTGCCACAAACCTTGAACTCTGAGCGTTCTGCGTCCAGCTCCTAAATGTTGGGATTACAGATGTGTGCCACCATACCTGGCTTATGAAGTTCTAGGGATTGAGACACAGGCTTAAAAGAAAGTACAGTTTGTTGTAACCCCTTCTTCACATGCATTGTGGAATGATTTTGAAAAGAATGGATCAGGGGACATGGTTTCATTTTTAATCACCAGTCAGTCCTTTGGAGCTGAGCATTTCCTCCCAAAGTTCCTGGGTGTTGATGTTGACCTGCAGCCAGAAGGATCAAAAGCAGTGTCAATGAGGGCAGGGATGGGAAGTCGCTTCTTTTTCTCCATTGCCCTCTCTTGGAGAATATTATTTTTACTAGGCAAAGATGTGTTACATTTGTTTATCCTGCAGAATATTACCTTAACCATATAAAGGTGTGTTACTTTTGTTTATGCTGCATTTATTTAACAATATAAGGATGTGTGTTTAATTATGTAAAGATGTGTTGTATCTGTTTCACTTTGGCTGCCTAAGGCACCTGATTGGTCTAATAAAGAGCCGAACAGCCAATAGCTAGGCAGAGAAAAAAATAGGCAGGGCTAGCGGACAGAGAGAATAAATAGGAGGTGAAATCTAGGCTGGGGGGGGAAAAGAAAAGATGAATGAGAGAAGAAAAGGGAGCTGGGGAGCAGGCTCAGTAAAATGCTCACTGCACAAATATTAAGACCTAAGTCTGAGTCCTTAGCACCTATGTAAAAAGTAGGGAATGGTGATGTGCATCTGGGGAAGTACCTGGGAGCTCATTGGCCAATCTTTCTAGGTGAAATGGGGAGGTCCAGGTTCAGGAAGAGATCCTATTTCACAGGGTAGAGAAGCAACTGAGGGACACATCCTGACATCAACCTCTGGCAGACACAGGCACTGGGTGAGGTATGCACACACACACACACACACACACACACACACACACACACACACACACACACCAGAATCACGCTCCAAGGTTTCTGTCAAGCTTCTTTTGTATAATTATATGGGATCTCTCATCAGCTGTTTTATTTCTATGATTTGACACTTGGTCTCAAGCCAGCAGTGGCACTGTAGGAGGTTCTGGAGACTCTACAATCCAGAGCAAAGCTGGCACGATATAGCAGTCTGGCTAGGCATTGAAGGTTCTATAGCTCACACCCACATCCAGACCTGTGTCTCAGTTTCCTGTCTGCCCAGATGTAATGAGCCATACTGCAAGCTTTCATTGCCGAGGATGGAGCCACCAGCAGCCATTCCTCCCTGCTGTGATGGACTAGCTCCTGTACAGTGAGCCCAACAAACGTCCCTCCCGAGCCGCTTCAGTCTCGTATTTTGTCACAGCCAAGAGAAGTGACAGGGCAGTTACTTTGACACTAGACACATGAAAAGATCATGGGAATTACAACTTGTTCTTTAAAGTTTTTTTTAAGATTTTTTTTTTGTGTGTGGGTGTTTTGCTTGCATATATGTCTGTGCACCACTTGCATGCCTGGTGCCTGAGGAGGCCAGACACTGAGGATCCCTTGGAACTAGAGTTACAGAGGCTGTGAGCTACTATTGTTGCTGAGAATTGATCCCAGGTCCTCTGGAAGAGCAATCAGTGCTCTTAACCACCAAGACGTCTCTCCAGCCCAGTACAACTTGCTCTTGATAAAAAATATGTAAAGGACTGTGTTAGGGTGTATTATCCATCAATTATAGCAGGAAACCATATAATGTGTGCAGATCCTCTCCATTTCCAAGGAAGTGCCCCCCCCTCTCTCTCTCTCGTGTGTGTGTGTGTGTGTGTGTGTGTGTGTGTGTGTGTGTGTGTGTGTGTGTAGACCCAAAAGAGAAAAGATCTTTTGAAGCCTTAAGTGAGAGAGTTGGACTGATATCATCTTGGCCCCATAGCTAGTGCCCTGAAGCAAGTGACAGGAAGGACAGAAGAGCCCTGTCACCACCCAGAGGTTTAACTGCTGTCATTGGCATCTCTCTTCCTCTTGGTCCCCTTCATGGCATGAGCCACACCAGCCCTGGGACCAGATGAACTGTCTTACTCCAGGTCATAGGTTATATCAGCATGAAAAATACTTGAACTTCCCCAAGACCTGCATTTGGAGAGCATGAACAGATTTCTTGGCATCTTTTGACCAGATTATCACTTGATATCATGTGATTTCTGTATTGGCCACAGAAAGAACCCTGAAGACAGAAGACAGGGTTCTGGGTTGGTTGGAGCTCTTGGGCAATGAATTCAAAGAGCAATCTCATTGTGGGTGGAGAAAGATATCTCTCTCTCTCTCTCTCTCTCTCTCTCTCTCTCTCTCACACACACACACACACACACACACACACACACACACACCCTCAGCAGATGGAAGTACTTTGAGTACTGGGTCATGCTCAACTCTGAGGAATAGTATAAAACACCACTAACAAATAATATTACCCCCAAGGGGATACAGGGCATTAAAGGGTAAACTAAGAAGTACACAGGCGGTTGTGAGACACACCAAGAGCATGCAGGCTGGCCCGGAGCCACCCGGAGTCACATCACCATAACTGTGCAGTTTGTGTATTACCTGCCCTGCTTCTGCACAGAGAGGTTGAGGAAATGGTTCGCACAGCAATAATGGGGGAACCAGGCACTCAGAATCTACCACAGAAGAACCTCACTCTGGAGCTGTAGGATGTCAAGGCTTCATGACCCTTTGGGATATTTATACAGCCTCACTTCACAGGTGCTACATAGAGGGACTGTCTCAAAAACAATGAGTTTGGGGGGAGGAGGAGGAGAGGAAGAGGAGGAAAGAGCTGGCCTGTCCTATGTGCAAGTGAAGAAAAGCAGTCTACAAAGCAAATGCTCATCACACCACACATCTCAAGCCATGCTGTTTGAACAAAACAGAGCAGGGAAACTGGTCACCACAAAGTACACAGATGCATGCCCAAGTCCAAAGAATAGTATCCTGTGCGTTTCTGCAGTTATTATTCAACAGAAAATAAGCTTGGGGAATTAGGCTGCTGCATCTTCTCCTGGATTTGTGGTTTTATGCTAATGCTCATTAAGAGCTTCTGCCTTGGGGCTGGAGAGATGGCTCAGAGGTTAAGAGCACTAGCTTCTCTTTCATAGGTCCGGAGTTCAATTCTCAGCAACCATAGGTGGCTCACAACCATCTATAATGAGATCTGGCACCCTCTTCTGGTGTGCAGGCATACCTGCAGGCAGAACATTGTATACATAAGAAATGAATAGAGAGCTACTGCCTTAGTCGAGTATATTTATATAAAAAGTTGCTATTTCTAGGTGCTCCAGGTATTTATTTCTACTTTAACACAGAAGGGTAGGGCACTCGGGCTCCAGAACACTGTCGCATACTGCTAGCAGGTAGAAAGTCTTTATACTGCACCCACACCCACACCACCCTCTCCAACCAAGTGCTTGGAGCTAGCGCCCCTAGAGGCTTACCTGCAGGGCAATCTCCTTCTTCTTGCTGCCCATTGCTCTGCAAAGAAACCAAACTGTTCAAACCACAAGCCTAGAGCCTCTTTTAAAGAATGGTAAATCAATGTACGCATGCAAAATGCACGGAGACACAGACTGGCGCCCTCCTGCTCTCCCGCCCTCCTCCCGGTGCCCCAAGGGATCGCCAGGCTGTTTTCGGAAGTGGGGCTGTCGTCAGGAGCCCAGGGGCACCCGCAGGCAGCACTGGCAGTTTGCCACATTATAGTGTCCACTGAAGAATTCGAGCCGATAAAGAGGGTCCCGTTGTCCCTACAAGTCTTAGTGAACTACTGGGAAACAGCCCCTGCGAACGGTATAGATACCAGGTACCCAGGCCTGGACGAGGCCAGGAAGTCTCCAACTTGACTCGGCAGCGTCTTTGCAATGGTCGTCCTAGCAACCCAGTAACCAAACAAACGCTGCCAGTGGGGAGCTCTCATTGGCGGGAGGGAATGTCAGGTTCTAGATGCACTGAGGTAAAGATCCCACCCTTCCGTGCAAGGTTCAGCTTGATTCCCGCCTTCTTCCTTCCCGCCTGCCAGAGTTGATGTACAGTTTTTCATCCCATCCACCCATGACATCCTTGAAGAAGGAGTGCTACGCGGGACATGGCTTTCCAGGAATATGAGAATTGTCTTCAAGCCTGAAAATAATTGTGAATTCAAAATTAATTATGGAAGTCAAGTTCACATCTCCCTAGCAGGTTCAAATACTGGGTATTAATCCAAGCGTATCAAAAGTCTGATGTAGAGTTCAGCTGAGATTCATTTGGATAAGGATTCAGAGGCTTCCAGTCTGAGGAAACAGAATCAGCTGAGGAACTGTCAAGGTGAGGTAGCTGAGGTTTGTTCTGCTTCTCTGATCTTCCAGCATTCACCCCAATAACTGGCCTCAGGTTTGATTTTATTAAGAACTTTTTTGTTTTTTGTTTTTTGTTTTTGTTTTTTCGATACAGGGTTTCTCTGTGTAGCTTTGCGCCTTTCCTGGAACTCACTTGGTAGCCCAGGTTGGCCTCGAACTCACAAAGATCCGCCTGCCTCTACCTCCCGAGGGCTGGGATTAAAGGCGTGCACCTGCTACATAAGGCACCCAACGTTTGTGGTACAAATTCATGAAAAAGCTGCTTGCCTGTGGCCTTGTGGGCCCCAGCTCAGGTTCAAGCTACACTCAGCCGGTTGTGGTGGTGCATGCCAGTTGTATTTACTGAAGGAGGGAGAGGCAGGAGGATCCCGAGTTTGAGGCCAGCCTAGGAGGCTTGGGAGAAGCTTCGGCCTGGGCGGAACCACAAACAGTGGTGGGACCATGGAGGCAGAGGCTGCTTCTCTGAGTTGCTGGCTCCTTCTCATCCTGTTGGTGACTGTGGGGATACTGCTACCTGGGACAAAGGGTTTACTACTGCTTGTTCAGAGAAGAATTGCCAGGACCATTATGTTACAAGAAAACATCGGCAAAGGTCAGTTTAAAAAAATTTGGCAAGACAAATGGTGGGGAGAAATTGCTGTGAAGATACTCTCTTCTAGGGAAGAACATTTGTGGTCCCGAGAGACAGACATTTATCAGATTGTGATTTCTCCAAACCACAGAGGAGGGGGGAAAAAGTCTTCAGAGAACCATGACCATACCTAACAGTGACTTTGAAATCTTCAAAAGGGTGATGGGAGCCTGCAAAGATCATTCCACAAGGACTATGGTAAAGTCATTAAGCTGATTAACACCACGGAAAGACCGACTCTGGACTACAAACTGCTCAGGACAGTTTTCCGATGGCTAGCTGAGATGATCCAGCCCGACAGACTACTTGAACAAGGACTTGTGACAAGCCCTGCACTTTCTCATTATGCAGCAACTGGACAAATTATTTAGGACTTGACAATTAACCCAAAAATAGAGTTTTTGTTTAAAAAAGAAAAAGGAGAATACAGATATGAGGTAGATCACTGAATCTACCCTGAGAAAAAAGATAGAGAAATAATAGGATAAATGGGTAGATCATTGAATCTATACAAAAAAGAAAAAGGGAAAGATATAAAAATGACAAAAGGTAGACTATTGAAACTTTTATGAAAAGAAAAAAGAGAATATGATAAGAAAAAAAGATCAATTTTTGAATCTACTTTTAAAAAGGAACTATTTGTTTTCCATAGGATAAGTAATGAAAATTTTTGGTCTGAGTTTATCAAATGTTACTGGACTGGACATTGTTATATATAGTGGAGTTTTTCACCTGAATCTGTCAAATATTAATGGACTAGACATCATTAATGTAATCTTGACTGTGTATATTGTATATACTTATTGGATATGATTTTTCTTGTATTAGTTATAACCTTTTTAAAATTTTAGACAAAAAAGGGGAAATGTGGCGTTATTGTGTTCCCCAAAATATTGTGCACCCTAATAAATTTATCTGGGGTCAGAGAACAGACAGCCACTAGGTACAGAGCCAAAAATGGTGGCTAGAAAATGGGTCAGAGCAAGCCATCACAGAAGCTGGGCGGTGGTGGTGCACGCCTTTAATCCCAGCACTTGGGAGGCAGAGCTAGGCGGATCTCTGTGTGCTCAAGGATACAGCCAGCATGGAGACACACGCCTTTAATCCCAGGGAGTGATGGCAGAAACAGAAAGATATATAAGGCATGAAGACCAGAAACTAGCAGCATTTGGCTGGTTAAGCATTTGGTTGATTAAGCATTTGGCTGGTTAATATTTCAGGCTTTGGAGTAGCACAGTTCAGCTGAGATTCATTTGGATGAGGACTCAGAGGCATCCAGTCTGAGGAAACAGGATCAGCTGAGGAACTGTCAAGGTGAGGTAGTTGTGGTTTTTTCTGCTTCTCTGATCTTCCAGCATTCACCCCAATTTAAAAAAAAAAAAAAGTTTGATTTATACCATTGAAAGACAGATGGCTGCGTGTGGCTGAAGAGGTGACTCAGGTTAAGAGCACATATTTGTCTCCTAGAAGATCCGAGTTCGATTCCCAGCACCCACATGGTGGCTCACAATGGTCTGTAGCTCTAGTTCTAGGGGATCCTAAGCCTCTTCGGACTGCTTCATTCTCCTGGCATATGTGGTGCACTTGCGTTGTATCCAGGGAAAATACACACATAAAATGAAACAAATTATATATATGCATGAGTGTTTTGCTGCAAATGTGTCTGTGCATGGTGCCCAAGGAGGTCAGAAGAGGGCGCCAGATCGTCAGATCCTCTGGAACTGGAGTTACAGACGGTTTTGATCCATCATGTGTGGGTCCTCTGGAAGAGCAGCCAATGCTCTTAACCACTAAACTATTTCTCCACCAACCTCTGGAACTTGATTTTTTTTATATATATATTTGATAATATTAGTCAGTGAGATTGTTTTGTCCAAAAACAAATCTCTGGAAAACATACTTTTTAATTAGACTTATGCTAAGAAATGTGCTTATTATTTTGCTTTGTTTCAATGCAAAAATGTCTAACTGGCTAAGGAAATGCTTTGGTCTGCAAGATTAACTTTCTCCTGCAAGTCATGCTCTTTGCCACAAGGTGGTGGCTTGCTCAAAGGAACCCCTTCTGAGGCTCAAATCAGTAGACACAAACACCCCAGAGCTGAGGGAACTGTGTGGAACAAAGAACGAATCAGCTACTAAATTGGGCCATGTGTCACCATCCAGTTTTTCATTTTAAACGATAAAGAAATAGAATTACAAAAGCAGAACTGAAAACTTCTCAGTCAGCCAGATTCAGCTGGTGCCACATCTTCCACGCACCTCGCCACCCCCCCTTCCCCCCCATACACACCAAACTGGAAAAGGTAAGCCTGGAAAAAGAGTATCCTTCTTCAGCCTCAGTTTCTCATTTTAAATGAGAACTATAATTCTGGCCATCCAGGAATGTTGGAGAAAAGATTGACGGTGTGGAATGGTGCTGGCCAGCAGCTCCAGGCAAAGACCACAGTGACCATCCCACCCACAGCCCTTGCATCCTGGTGAAGCTATTTGATTAGTTTTCCTCAGTCAGATGGGAAGAGGTAAGTGGCACTCTTTTTTCTTTTTTTTTTTTATTCTTTCATTATTTAGCTCAGACTAGCCTTAACTTGTGATTCTCCATGGTGCTAGGATTGTAGGTATGGACCACCATAGCTTGATGAACTACAATTTACCCTAATTGTATGCCATGTTTTATTGTTTTCCAGTGGGCTTAGCAGCGGCACCTGAATACTGATACTTTAACTACCTTCTGCGCCCGCCCCACAGCCCACAGTCAGAGTCCCGCCACTCAGGCTGTAGTTTTTAACTAAGTCTCTATCGTTCTATTTACCAGTGAAGACTCAGGAGTCAGATGTTGGGGTGAAAACCTGCTAGATCAGAGAAGCCAAGAAGCAACCTTCCTTATTGGCCAGAGACCCAGCAAAAGAGCATCTATCTCTCCACTTGACCCAAATCAAAAAAGACGGGAATCTCCAAGTCCCTCCCTACTCCTTCCTATACGTCTCTCTATCTGTCTTCCTGGCTCCTCTATGGCCAATTCCTGTCAACTAGTGGCTGGCTCTGCCCACTGATCCAAGGTTGTTGCTTTTATTAACACAGTCTTGGGTTTCACAGAGAGATCAAATATCCTGCAACAATGTTCATTGCTTTTTTTGTCCTAATAAATCTTTGCCTATCACAGGTCATGAAGCCTGGCTACCACTGTTTTCTAAGAGTTATAAAAAGCTCCAATTCTTGGAATTATAAGAAAAAAATAAAATGAAAATAAATATTACAAAGTTACCTCTAAGGGCCTTTAGGGGCTGGAGGGATGACTCAGCGGTTGGAACACTTACTGCTCTTGCAGAGGACCTAAGTTCAGTTCCTGGCTCCCACATGGTGGCTCCCAGTAGCCTGTAACTCTACTTTCAGGGGATCCCATACCTCCTGCACACACATGGGGCATATCCATTCACTGAAGCACACACACATACACATGGCTGGAAAGGGATCGGGTGAGTTACCTCTACATTTAGGCTTAAGGTTCCCTGCCCTTACAGTCTTCCGCTGTTGCACAGGCTGCTTGAGTTCAAATAACCCTTCATCCTATCCAGTAGAAACCATTCTTTTTTAGTTTGCTTGTTTGTTTTGAGACAGGGTTTCTCTGTGTAGCTTTGGAGCCTGTCCTGGAACTCACTCTGTAGCCCAGGCTGGCCTCGAACTCACCGAGATCCGCCTGCCTCTGCCTTTCCGGTGCTAGGATTAAAGGCGTGTGCCACCACCGCCTGGCAATAGCTGCCATTCTAAGTGCACAGAATTCTGCCCAACTTAATTTCAAGTTTTACTTTGATAATTGTTTCTTACTATGGTTGTATCAAATAGCACAGAAAAATCCTTTGTGGGCTCTGCTGGGTTTCTCTCAATGGTAACATTTTGAAAAATTTATAGAACACTATCATGAACAGATTAGTGATGGTGGCACAGTTCATTCATCTTAGATGGCTCCAGTGCTGCTGGGTGTGTGTGTGTGTGTGTGTGTGTGTGTGTGTGTGTGTGTGTGTGTGTGTTTTCTATAAACATTTTAACACTTGCACAAGTTGGTGTATTCACTGCCATTCGGAATTATGAACAAAGGAACAATATGTTGCCCTTTATAACCACGCCCACCTTCCTCCTGGGTGTCTTCCCAGCTGTACCTCCAGCAACTGTTATTCTCTTCTCTGTATTGAAACTTTTGTCATTAGAAAAGTTATATAAACCATATCATATAACGTAATCTTCTGGGGGACCAGCTTGCTCATCTGGTATAATTCCCTTGGAATTTGAAATTCCCTTGGCTACCATCCCAGTTGTTGCATGTATTCATAATTTAATTCTTCTGCATGGATGTGCATTTATTCCACAGTCTTTGTTTCAAACTAATTTTTGTCTGGGATGTGAGGAAGGAGTCATGGCTCATATTCCTACATATATTTCTGGCTGTGTGGACAGGAGATGTCCAGAAGAGTTATTTTTATTTCACTGAATTGCTTTCTCTCTTGTAAAAAATAATCTGGCTAGGCCAAGCATGGTAGTACACACCTTTAATCCCTAACACTCAGGAAGCAGAGGCAGGTGGATCTCTATCAGATCAGGTCAGCCTGGTCTAAATAGCAAGTTTTAGGCAAGCCAGGGCTATAGAGTGAGACCCTGTCTTTAAAAAAAAAATCAACTGATTATACTAATGTGAGATTTTTTTAAGGTTCTTTTTTATGCTATTATTGGACATTAGATAACAATTAAGATTATCTTAAAACCACATAATCAAAGTCATTTAATTTTATTTTATTTTAGCTTTTAACTTAGTATACAAAGCAGTATGTTTAATTATAGCATTTTTATACATGTTTTCCTTTTCAACATTCCTTTGGTTATTTTTAATTACTTTGATTTTCATACAATCTTCAGAGTCAGTCTGTTAATGTTTTTTAAAAATTCTGTTAAATTTGAGTAGGATTATGCTGACTCTGAAGATTAGCTCAGGGAGAACTGAGTCACCCAATCTGCAGACAGGGTGATCTCTAGTCCTTCTTCCCAGTGCTGGGGGTAGAACCCAGAGTCTTGGGCATCCAGGCCAAGTTGAATTATTGGGCTTCTGTTTTTCTTTTATTTCAACAATATTTTCCTAGTTGTTGAAAAATCAAAAGTCAGTTGCATTTTGTGTTCCTCCCCATTATTATTGAAACATTCTATTCCTTTAAAAAAGATTTTATTTTTATTTATATATATTTGTGTGGGGTCAGGTGTGCAAGAGTGTCTGTGGAGGCCAGAGGAGTCAGGTTATCCCCAGAGCTGGATCTGGGAACTGAACTCAAGTCCTCTGGGAGAGCAGCAAGCACTCTCAATCAATGAGCCATCTCTCCAGTGCTGAAACATTTTATTTCTTAACTTCATTTTCAATTATCTGCTGCTTGAGCATAGAGATACACCTGCTTGTTTCCCAGATTGACTACTATTCTGAGATCTTGCTAAACCCACTATTGATTGTTAGTAGTTTTAAGTAATATACTTTTATTTATTCTTGGACAATTTCATACATTTATACAACATATTTTGATCACATCCATCCACCATTACCTCCCTCCAGCTCTCTCTGATGTCCCCACCCTGCCTTGTTACCATTCATGTCTTCTTATTGTTATCAATAAATTCCTTATTCTAATTTGTGCTGTCCATATACAGTATTTTGTTGTTGATTGCTGGGATGACTTTGGTCGTTGTTGCTGTTGTTTGAGACAGGGTGTCTTAGTTAGGGTTTCAATTGCTGTGAAGAGTCACCATGACCATGGCAACTTTTATAAAGGAAAACAATTTGGGTGGCTTACAATTTCAGAGGTTTAGTTCATTGTCATCATGGCGAGGAAACACGGTGGCATGCAGGCAGGCATGGTGCTGGAGAAGGAGCTGAGAGTCCTACATCTTGATCCATAGGTAACAGGAAGTGAACTGTGTCTACACTGAACATAGCTTGAGCATAGGAGACCTCAGAGCTCATTCTCACAGTGACATACTTCCTCCAACAAGGCCAAATCTACTCCAATAAAGCCATAACTCCTAATAGTGCCACCCCCATATGAGCTTATGAGGGGGACAATTACATTCAGACTACCACACAGGGTTTCACTCTGTAGACCAGACTGATGTTGAACCCAAAGAGATTTGTCTGCCACTGCCTCCCCAGTGCTGGGATTAAAGGCATGTAATACCTGGGCTGTGATGACTTTGCCAACAAGACAGTGAATAAAATGTCTCTCTGAGCCTGACAACCTATATCCATTGTGCTGTATATTCTTCAAGCATTACTATCAAACTGCTGAGCCCTGGTGGGACTTCCTAGTACATATTTTATTACAGAGTCTCCAGTTGCTATTGAGATCAGAACTAATGAGCCTTGTGCTGCCCACTGTTCTAGCTTCTTGAGAAGTTCAAGTGGCAAAGAACTGTTCTGTGTGATGTTTACCTTCTAACCTGCTGGCATGTTTTCCCAACAACCCCTCATGATCAACATGTGCAAAGAGAAGTGCTGGATGCCTTTATTCCTAACAATCTTTTCAGGAATGTTTCACAGCCCTGAAAGATAGAGTGTTCTTCTAGAGCAAAGCAAAGGTTTGCTTATAGCCTCGGAAGGTAGAGATACGCTGTTCTCTGCAGAGACACATTTACTCTCCATGTAGGAGTGTTGATTTATTGGAACTAGAATTCCTATCTTGTGACACACCCCAGCCCTTTTTTGTGGTCCTGTGGGGAACCAAGGTCCAGAAACCTTGGTACTGTTTTTGTTTTGACTAATACATTCTCCGTTGTCTCTGACCTAGAAATGTCACATCTTCTGCCAGCACCTATGAAACTATGGGTGTGCGTGTGCACACCCGCTAATTGTTAGCTTGCAAAGAAGGTAAAAAAAAAAATCAGAGACCACAATGTTTTGTTTGGGATGAGATCAAACTGTTTGCCCAGGCTGACTTCAAACTCCAGGGCTCAAGTGAGACTCCTAGCTTATCTTCCCAAATATCTGGGACTACAGGCTGAGGGTTTGGCACCCACTTCATAATTCTTGACCACTCCAGAGAGGTAATGAACTTTGCCTGTTAATGGAGTAGTGTAGACACAGTTCACTTCCTGTTACCTATGGATCAAGATGTAGGACTCTCAGCTCCTTCTAGACGCTTCTCGGAGCTTCTTTCCCAACTAGGTGGCCTTATAAGCTTCTGAGGCAGAGCTGTCAATCCATGGTCCCCAGTATAAGGACTTCCTCCCCCACAGCAACAGAAGCTTCCTCAAGTTGCCCCACCCACCCCAATTGAGTGCACTGTGCTAAATGGCCCTCTAGGATCTCCAAATTTCATTAATATTTATCTTAGAGATTTGTGTGCATTTTTGAATATTACATGCCATATTTAGAATGTCATTTAGACTGACTCATATCTAGAATCCCAGACACTGCTTATGTGGCAGACAATAGCCTTTACCCTAGCTCAGCCTCTCATCATCTACCAGGAAATGCTCATTAAGGAGTTTATTTTTCAATGAAGAAAGCCATTGGATGCTTTGAACAGTATTGCTTAACTTCAATGGCATCATTTTTATCAGATGTAAATTACCAAAAAGGTCAGATTCTGAGTAAATGTATATTTCTCAAATGATTCATACTCCTCTTTACCCAACTCCCAAGGTTTGGGAAATGATGACCAGTTAATGTCAAGAGACACCATATTTGCCATCCAGAAAGTTAGCTGTCCCCTCTCCCCTGCCAGGCACAACACTGCTGTATACCTGGTATAATAGGCGCCAGCAGTAGCCCAGTCTCTTAGAGCTACCTACTCTGGAGCCACACTGTTCTCCTTATGTTCACATAATCTATCCCAGCAAACTCCCCGGGACTACAGCTCCAGACTTTCACTGCATTCGCTGTATGCTACCTTTTGAGACATTGCTGAGAAATGCGAGTCACAGAAAGGAAACAAGGCATTCAGGATCCAGGATCCCATTTGGCAACACAGCCATTGACAAGAAAGACATGGCTCATTCAGGAGGTGGAGGTAGGAGGATCAAAAATTCAAGGGGATTCTTGGCACCATGGCGAGTTCAAGACCAGCCTAGAATGCATAAGATGCTGTCATAAACAAACAACAAATATCAGGGGTTGAAGAGATGGCTCAGTGGCTAAGAGCACTTGGCTCTTGAAGAGGACTGGATTCAGTTCCCAGCACCCACACGGTGGCTCACAACCACCTGTAGCCCCACTTCCAAATGGAGTTCCATTCTCTCAGAGCACAGGGCACTAACATGGTGCACATACATACACAGAAGCAAACACTCATATTCATAAAATAAAAATGAACAAAATCTTTTTAAAAAAATCAAACAAACCAAAAAAGAATGAAACTGCAAAACTTTGTTCTTCCAACTCATGTAGGGAAACCTATATTCTGGGAAAGCTAGCCCATTTCCACCCTGTGACTGAGCCTCGAAGGCGCACACACGCCCCATACCTGGCTGGCCTGGGGAAGCACAAATGTAAGAGTTGGCACTGGCCTGCACCAGCCACAGCAGGGCTTATGACTCTAACGGAGGCCGGAGGCTCCTTGCTTGGCCACTGTCCCTCTGGCCTCTGCTCCAAGTTATTTTGTTACAGGAGGAGCATGGGAAGGCCAGCTTATGAACAGTACAAACATGGTGGCCATATTTAAAATACGAGTCCATCTCAGTGACTGGGCCTGGGTCTATGTTTCTGTTTGAGTTGTGTTTCCCAGCATGAAGGGAGAAGGTATGCAACCCCAGAGGAGGCCTATTCCTGAGAAAAGATGAGGGAAAGAAACTGGACCTCAGTGATAGTAGGATCTGGACAAGGATGTACGAGGGCTAGGTCCCCGGCTCACACGTACGCTCAGGCTATGGCCTCTAGGGAATGGACAGACAAGTTTGCAAATCTGCCCTGAGCACTTAGTGATCTTGGGCAAAATTATATAGGAAATCTGTGCAAAGGTAGTTACTGGGCCCAGTGCTGTTCTCTACTTACCCAATCAACTGCCCCGCTGCCACCACACCAGATCTTGTCCTGTGCCACCATCTGTCCCAGCATTCAGATGGGAGAGAAGCAAGGCCTGGCAGGGCCTCCACCGCATTTGATGGAGCAGAAGTTTTGGTAGCTCTGGCAATCTCAACCTTCCTAATGCTGCAACCTATTAATACACTTCCTCATGCTGGGCTGACCCCCACCATCAAATGATTTTCATTGCTACTTCATAACTGTAATTTTGCTACTGTTGTGAGTCATAATGTAAATATCTGTGTTTTCCAATGACCACTGTATAAAGGGTCATTTGACCTCCCAGAGGGGTCTCAACCCAGAAGTTGAGAACTGCTGCCCTGGTGGCATTTTCCAAGAATCAGGGATCAGCTGTCGTACAATACAGACCCAGATCACTCATTCTCTTATGCACCTGAGTGTTTGAGAACACTGTCAGAAATAGAGACACATTTGTGTTTTTCCACAATGTCATCATTTATTGAGTAACAATAAAAATGTACTAACTACTGTTGTGTAAGTGTCCTCAGAGACCGAAACAGTCCATCCTGCAGGCAGCTCCTGAACAGGAAGGTAAGCAACAGAAATAGCTTTCAGGAAGTCCCTGAAAGCGACTAGATCCACCAGGCCCCTCCCAGCCAGAGTCCCTTTCAGATGAGAGAGAGCTGAGTGGCGAAGAAGAAACTGAGGCCAGACCAGCTGCCTGGAAGAAACAGAACCCAGCCGAACTGCCTAGAAGAGGTTAGACTGACTGAGGTCCTGGAAAGGACACTCTTTTACCTGCTGAGCTGCCTGCAGACTGCACAGTGTACCCCAGGCTTCCCAGGTTTTCTGAACTATCACCCGTCCTGGGCTGGGCCTTGGTGCTGCATTTGTCTTTAGGTCGTTTCTTCTGTAAGTAACAACCCAAATAAAACTCCTTGGCTCTCCGAGTTGGACTGTGGTGGGAGCCATACTTTGCTCTGTCAGGGTTCTCTGTCTGGGGTGAGTAAATGGGTGTCTAGTAGTCTCTCCAGGAAAAGTGCGTCCATCACGCAACAGCTACATTTAGTTTGCTTAGCTGCAATTTACCATGTAATCCAGATTTCCTTCGATAACACTGAAGGGGCTATAGCAGGCCTGAGCATGGCCAACATGGCTCTAGCAGGCCTTGGCCTTCCCCATCCCCTCTTCCTTGGGAGAAACTGCTAGATTACATTCTTAATGCTAGCCACCAAGGTCTATTCCCTTATTTGGCCACTTCCTCCTCCTGAGGCTGTCTACTAAGGTCCAGCTGTCAAAGTACTGAGTCCAGCAATCAAAAGCCCCCTTTGGTTACTATAATTAGCCTGTCCAATCAAAATTAAAACACGGTTTCCCCATTTACCTTTATAAACTACCCTTTACCTATGGGCCACATCTGATTCCTCTCTATCCAGAGGCGGTCAGTCCTTTGTCCCTCCAGGGAAAATACCCCTCCCCCTCTCCCCTTGTTCCTTTCCCCTTCTCTCTAGTCTGCCATCTCCTATCTTTGTCTCTTATTCGCTGACCCCTGTCCCTCTGAGGCTCATAAGTCTCCTTTGTGCTGAGAACTTGGTCTTGGAGTGTCTTGTGCCAATACCAGTCAGTTCAAACATGATCATTGTCCATCACAGATTCTTATTTTTATTTTATGTGCATGAATTTTTATTTTTTATTTTTTGCCTACATATTTGTCTGAGCGCTATGTGCATGCCTGCTGCCAAAGAAGTCAAAAGATCTGGGGTTGTTATTGCAGACATTTTTGAGCCACAGTATGTGACTGCTGGGAATTGAACTGAGGTCCTCTGGAAGAGCAGCCAGTGCTCTTAACCACTGAGCATCTTTCTAGCTCCTTGTGGATTCTTTTATTCCAATCTTAGTTACACAAAGTACACACACACACACACACACACACACTCATGAGTGCTGAGCTATAGTTCTGGGGGCAGGTGGGAGTTCTCTGTCTGTTGGGCCCTTACATGGATACCAGCTGGTCAGATGACAAGTCATCATAGTGGAACATTACCGCTGGTGTGTTAGAGGTCCCAGATGAGGATATGGCACCCTTTATTGATCTGGGGAGTTTTGCAAGTTCACCAGTCTGGCTTTTTTGAAATGTGATAAGTTTAGAGGTAGGACTGTGTGCTATCAGGAATAAGTGTCTCATGGATGGTGTCAGGCAGGTGGTGGTGTCTATACCCTATGGAGCCCAATGCTGCTGTGTCAAATGGAATCCCCGTGCAAAGGACAGGTTGAAAGCCATTTCTCACACACCAGTGAGTGTGCACACTACTTACATGCTCCCCCGCTTTCCCAGCCTCACCTCCTTTTGCCGCCCACGTTTTCTGTCCTGAGATAGGATCTTCCTTCCACGGACCGTTAGCACATATGGTTTGGGTGGGCCCTGTCTGCTAGGTAATAGCCAGGAAACCCCCTTCCCTCTCCCAACTGCCCTGTGGAACACATTCTGGCACATCTCCTTGTTTATATAGATAGTTACAAAAATCCATTTGTTGTGTGAGAATATACTTCAAGCTAAGGGTTGTGTGTCCTATACTTATTTCACATTAATTTCTAACTTTCTTCAGTTATGTTTTTAAGATCTACACATGCTGGTATGTGGCCATCTCTTCTGGAAGCTTCCTGGCCCTCCAAGGCAAGCAGTTACCTTTCTTCCCTTTCCCGTGCTTTGCAGTAATGGGCACCAAACTCTCACAAATAATGCCACACAGATGATTTTTATTTGAAATATTCATTCCATCTGGTATCAGAATTAAGCTTTGGCCAGTTGCGTTTCATACTGGTAAACTTGGGTTTTTCTCACTTATTGTTATTCTGGGCTTCCTCCTAACATGTACCCCATTGTTGGAGTTACCCTGCAGCTACATTGAACTTACCAAATGCCAGTGCACAGTGGAGAGGCATTTGGTACTTCTGGTCTTCACCACATCTCAGTTCTGGCTTCTGAGCTGTATCAGGTTATCAGCCTGTCCACACGGCTACTATAGCCCTTTGTGCTAGCTCCAAGTTTTGCAGGGGCCTTTGGCCTGTCTTCTCCTTCCTTCCTTCCCCACACATATGCATAGTTGCCCCATTGCATTCTCCACCAGTGTCTTATATTTGTTATAATTGAAAAACTACATTGATGTACCATAATGGCCTATCAGGTGTGTATAACTGTTGGCCATTGTGACATGTCGTCATCTACAAAGCTCATACACACTGAATTCTGTGCAATGGAGTTGCCAAAGTATATCTATCTCATAGTGCTTTAAGTAAGTTCATGGTTTTGTATTGGGCTGCATTTGAAAGCTCTCATGGGCCACATGTGGCCTGCAGACCCAGAGATTGGACATGTCTGCAACATAGTTCATTCTCGATGTTGAAAACTCCCTGTATTTTGGCAAATGTGTTATGGCATATATCAACCATTCTTGCATCACACAGAATACTTTCCTTACCCTAGAAATCCCCTCCATGCTCCACTTACTCACCACCTCCCAGCTACCCTGACAACCGTTGATCTCTTGATTGTCTTGGTGGTTTTACCTTTCAAGAATGCCATAGAAATGAATTCATCCAGTAGGCAGTCTTTTTAAAAAATTACTTACTTTTTACTTTATGTGTATGAGTGTTTGCCAGCATGTATTTATGTGCACCACATGCATGCCTGGTGCCCATGGAGGCCAGAAGAGACTGCCAGATCTCTAGAAACTGGAGTTACAGATAGTTATGAGCTGCCATATGAGTGCTGGGAATGGAACTGGTGTTCTAGAAAAGCAGCCAGTGCTCCTAACCACTGAGCCATCTCTCCATCCTCACAGTCCGGCTTCTTTCACTCAGTAACATACATCCAAAGTTACATGGTTTGAGAGACTCATTCACATCTTATTCATACCATCATTTGAATGTAGCAAAGTGTATTTATTCACCCACCTAGGGAAGGATATCTGGTCGCTTCCAAGTTTGGTAGTTAGAAATAAACCTGCCCCAAACATCTAAGTATAAAGTTTTATGTAGACATAACTTTCAACTCCTCCAACCAAACATCAGGAACTCAATTGCTGGTAAGAATATTTTTAGCTTTATAAGCAATATAATTGTTATACAATTATAAATTGTATAAATTGTCTTCCAAAGTGAATGTTCCATTTTGCATCCCACCCTGAAAGAAACAATAGCTCCTGTTGTCCACACCCTCGCTGACATGTGGCTGTGTCAGTCAGTGTAGTGGGTTGGGGTTGTTCTGATGGGCGTCTACTGGGGTCCTACTGTTGATTCACCGTGGTTCCGGGCTGATATACTGGGGGAACATCCCTCTGATATTTGAGGCACCTCTGTCTCACGATGCTGCAGGCTGCAGACTTGTCTTGTCCCTTTCTCACTGGAGGAAGGGAACATGCCATGAGGTCCTGCCACCCATTTGTGGAGACCCTCTTTCCTTTTTTTAATTATTAAATTTTTAAAAATTTTATTTATATACCAACCGCAGTTTTCCCTTCCTCCTCCCCTCCCGTTTCCTCCCCGCTTCTCCTTCCTACCCCTCATCCACTCCTCAGAAAGGGTAAGGCCTCCATGGGAGTCAACAAAGCATGGCACACCAAGTTGAGGCAGGACCAAGCTCCTCCCTCCAGCATCAAGGCTGAGTGAGGCATCCCACCATAGCGAGTAGTTTCCAAAAAGCCAGCTCATGTGCCAGAAACAGATCCAGGTCCCTGCCAGGGGCCCCTCAAATAGACCAAGGTACATAATTGTTACCCACATGCAGAGGGCCTAGGTCGGTCCCATGTAGGCTCCACGGCTGTCGGTCTAGAGTCCGTGAGCTCCCACAAGCTTGGAGACCCTTTTTCCTATTGTTCTCATGCTTCATGGTTTGAGGTCTCTGAGAAATTCAGGGCCTTTGAAAACTCTGCTACAGAGGTGAGCTTCTCTCTGCTCTTGGGTCCCCCTAACATGCCTATGCCTCTGTCAGTTTTGCTTTGAAATCGACCTTTCAGGTGCCCCTCACTTCTTCCTCCATATCCATATTTCTGCCCGGAACCATTTCTTTCTGCCTACTTTTCTTCTACTGCCAGTGGGTAATGAATTTCCTCAGTTTAGGTTCGTTTGAAAGTGTATTTCCAGGGTTAGGGTAAAAAAAAAAAAAAAAAAAAAAAAGTGTATTTCCCTTCGTCATTGGAGGATGTGGCCGGTAACTATGGAATTCAAAGTTGAGTTTTCTTCCCTTTTGCACCTTAAATAAATCACTCCGCTTTCTAGCTTCCCTCATTCCTGTTTGATCGTCAGCTTAAAAAAATCTTTCACTTACTTCTGTGTGCGCATGCGTCATGTTTGCGCATGCACTGTGGAGGTCCCATAGTCACTGAGCCGAGCGGCTGTCAGTTTTGAGGTTTGTATTTTTTGTTGTTGTTGTTGTTGTTGTTCATTGCTTTTATCATTTATCCTTACCTTTCATTTTTTTTTGTGGTTTAACTACAATATACATGTACTCACTTGAGGTTTGTTTTTGTTTTGGAAACGAGGTTTTAAAGTTTTTACATTGATTTACCAAAAAAAAAATAGGTTTTCATTTGGCATTTTTCAGTTTGTTCCCATCCTTTTGGCCCTTCCCCCCCCCCCCCCCCCCCCCCCCCCCCGGAGCCACCTATCTGCTTTCATGTCCTGTGTGACTGTATGCTCCCCCACCCACCTTACCAACACCTCTCGCTTCCCACCTCTTGGTTCCTATCAAGTACTTCAGTCTGTGTCCACTTTGATGACCCCTCATGTATACACACAAACATCAAGAGTTAGGATCTGCATATGAAAGAGAACATGCAAGTTTTATCTTTTTGAGACTGGGTCACCTCACTTAATACACTTTCCAGATCTACCCATTTTCCTGTAGATCTCAGTTTTCTTAATGGCTGAATACAATTCCGTTGTGCATAGATGCCAGTGTCTTGTTATCCATTTGTTCATAGGCTGGGCTCACTTCCTTCCTAATACACACAGATGTGCAAGTGTCTCCGTGGTAGTGCAGAGTCTTTGGGAACATGGCCAGGGGTGGCATGGCTGTGACATCTGGCAGTTCTATTTTTAATTTTTGGAGGACCGCCCCCCACACTGATTTCCATAGTGGTGGCACTAGCCGACACTCCTGACAGACAGGGCACTGCTTTCCCCACATTTCCACCAGCACCTTGTCTTCTGGCTAGTGACGAAGGTGAGAGGAAGTCTCAAGAGTTTGGGGTTGTATTTGTGATTTTCTTTGCACTTACTGTTTGGGAATTCCAAGCTCCTTGAATCTGTGGATTGATTCTGTCATAAAATTTAGAAACTCCTCTCCCTATGCCACACTGGTACTCTACCATGCCTCCCTTGTTCCTCCTTCCAGGATTCCAGTGATTGACAGATATTTTAGTATGTTCCATGTGACTTCTGGACTCTGACCATCTGGACTTCTCTCTCTCTGTCTCTCTGTCTCTCTGTCTCTCTGTCTCTCTGTCTCTCTGCTTTTGTTTCAATGTCATCCTCTACTTTCTCACCTAGGTCCTATAGTCTCTACATAACTGTTCAATCTGCCAGTAAGCTGACCTAATGCAATCTTGAATTTAGTTATCATTTTAAATTTTACACTCTTTTGATGCTTTTGTACATTTCAATCTTAATCAGGTCTATGCACATTTTTATCCATGTGTTAACCATTAGTGGGGATGTTTACAGTTTTGAAAGTGTAATGTGCACTGATGTATGTGAAGTACATTAATTATTAATGCACAGCACAGTGTGCTTGCAGGTTTACACGCACAGGTGTGATCACTGCCTAGATGCAGACGAACTACAATTCTGACATGGTCTCCCCACTTGGTTCTCTGTCACTCTCCTGTCCAAACCAGACCTACTGTCCTGATTGTTAGCACTATCGGCTAGTTTTTTAAGAGAATTTGTTTTATTTCATGGGTCTGGGTAGGGGGTGTATATTTATGGGTGCAGATGCCCATGGAAATCAGATCTCCTGCAGCTAGAACTACAGGTGATTGTGAGGCAGATATAAGTGCTGGGAATTGAACTTGTGTCCTCTGCAAGAGCAGCACACACATGGACTGCCAAGCCATCCCTCTAGCTCCCTAGTTTTATTTTCATTAGACTTCACGGGTGATGTCCTTTGCACCTCACGACTGTCTCTGCAAGTTTCATTTGTGTTACACTTTGTTCTTCATTGTGGTGTAGTATTCCACTATCTGAATTAACCACAGTTTTAAAGAATTCATTATTGTGAGCCAGGCAGTGGTGGTGCACACCTTTAATCCCAGCACTTGGGAGGCAAAGGCAGGGAGATCTCTGTGAGTTCGAGGCCAGCCTGGGCTACAGAGTGAGTTCCAGGACAGGCAGGGCTTTTCACAGAGAAACTCTGTCTTGAACAAAACAAAACAAAACAAAAAACCAACCAAACAAAAATAATAATTCATTATTATATTAAGAAACATTTGGGTTATCTCTAGTTTGAGGCTACTATGTGTAAAGCTGATTCAGCATTCCTCTGTGCATCTCCTGGTGAACACGTTTCTGTACTTTCTTTTTTTTTTTTTTTTTTTTTTTAGCTGAGGATCGAACCCAGGACCTTGCGCTTGCTAGGCGAGTGCTCTACCACTGAGCTAAATCCCCAGCCCTTTCTGTACTTTCTTATATGTAGACCTGGGAGTGGAAGTATTGAGTCAGGAGGCATTTATATTTATTACCTATAGTAGTAGATCCTATCAGGTATTTTTCAGAGCCAACTGTGCCTTTTATCAACTTACTGCCCATGTATCTCAACCCGCCATCAGTTGTCTGCTCAGCTATGATGATGTTTCCTTTGTTAGCTCGTACAACATTAAACTTGGACATAAGGACCAGCAGCAGTCCTGCATAAGGCATTCCTCTTCTTGATATTGATGTGCCCACTGGACAGGTTCTTGCCATGTGCGACAATCAGAAACACACGGAACATCTCTGTGGGCAGGTTCCTCCGAGGTAAACCCACAGCGCATCATTCCTGTGGAAAGTTCTGGGGAAACTTGTATAGTATAGCACCTTCCTGTGAGGATTTCCTCTGCATCCTCAGGTGAACACTTTCTATTGAATTCTTCCTTCATGGAAATTTAACAAACTTCATCATCTAGTGGGTTTGGCTGCATTGTCTCCAACCAGGCATAGAGCCCAGCCTAGGGGATAGAAGCAGAAGGCCAGCATCTTAGCCATCTTTGTTCTGTCTTGGCCATACTACCTCTACCTTAAATGTTGTCCCCTCTATTTCTACGGCTCTCTTGCTTAGAGTTCTCTTTCTCCTTGGGTAAGAAATCTCTTGTGCTTAATTATTCTGCATATTAAGGTATCTTTGGCCACATCATCGTGTGGTTTTCTGTATCTTGAGTAAACCCAGGATCATCATGGATGTACCAGTTTCCACTTCCCCCAGTTTTGTCAGAGACTCTGTTCCAGGGCTGGAGTAGCTCAGTGGTTAGAAGCACTGGCTGCTCTTGCAGAGGACCCAGGTTCAGATCCCTGCACCCACATGGCAGATCACAATTTTTTTGTATCTCTGGTTTCAGGAGATCTGATACCCTCTTCTGACGTCATTGGGCATCAGGCACACATGGTGCACCTACATACATGTAGATAAACACTCATAAATATAAAAATAAATGTAAAAAAATTAAATAAAATATGAGTTTAAATTAAAACGAGACTCAGTTCTTTTACACGCCATTATTTTAAAGTCCTTGTCCACCAATAATGGCATCTGAATAACATTTTGTATGCTTGCTTATACTGTATTCTCTTGCTGATCATTTATGTCTTCACGTCTTTTTACAGTTCTAGTTATTACTGTTGTTGCTTGTTTGGTTTTTGTCAGTAAGAGTTGAACCCTGATTTTGTGTGACAAAACTTTTCCTGGGGAGATGAAACACACTTGTCTACTTACCCCAGATAGGGAACTCACGACAGACCCAAGTACAGATACCACCCAAGTTCAACTTGGTGAACCGATGAGTTTTACCGGAGTTACAGGAGCACAGGGGAGGGGTCACGTACAGGAGCAGAAATGACGCAAAGACAAGTGCATCAGCAAGGCCCACCCCAGCATGGGTGACAGCTGGCACAGCTGGGAACCTGGAGTACACCACACAGCCTGCAGGCAGCTCAACAGGTCGGAGAGTGTCCTTCCCAGGAGCAGCAGTTGGTCTCAGCCTCTTCCAGGCAGCTGGTCTGATCTCAGAGTCTTCCTTTGCAGATTCTTGCGTCTGAAAGTCCTCTTTGCAGCTGGCTCTGCCCTGCCTGGTATGGAGGGGGCCTAGTGAATCTGGTCAGATTCAGGGACTTTGTGAAGCTGTTTTTTAGTTAATTACCTCATTGCTTAAGGAGACTGTTACACAACACCTGTACCTCATGCACATGAAGACTATGCTTTGCCACTCACTGCATATGAACCTGCACTCTTTATGGTTACCTTATTATTTATTGATTGGCTTTACGATTTGCAAACATTGTGTGTAATCTGTCAAGAAGAATATTCTGCTTTTCCTCAGTTAAGCAGATGCATGAGGAATGATCAAATAAATCCAGGATTAAACTAGATTGGGGCTGGGTTTTTATTCTTGTTTTAACTAAGCACCTTGAGGGTCTTGCTATCTTCAATGAGGTTTTTGTTCTGCCCTTGAGGCATTCCTGAGCCAGTTGTCCAGGCTCAGTCCCCGTGGAACTTCAAAATCTGCTCAGAATCTTGAAGTGGGAGCTAACTTTGTGTTTCTGTCAAGACCTTCTTGGGAAGTCCTTATTTTCTAGACACTGTGGGACTGGGAGGACGTCACTCTGTTACTGCCATCTTCTTAGTCATTTTCTTCTTCTCCCTCTAGATTTAATTCTTCTTAACTTTTGTGTATGGGTATTTTGCCATCAAGTGTGTCTATGCACCACATTTGTGCTTCTGTCCACAGAGGTCAAAGGAAAGGATCCCCTGGAGCTGGGGTTACACTGGGGTTACAGATGGTTGTGAGCCACTGTGTGGGTGCTGAGAATCGAACCCAAGTCCTCTCCAAGAGCAACAACTGCTGAGCCATCTCTCCAGCACCTCACTCTGTTCTCTTTAACGCATTCTTGGGCCCAGAACTCAGCAATCACCACACAGTGGAAATTAGCTGGGTATGGTCCCCTGGGTTCTCACTTACCATCCTGTCATGACGTGTTAAAAGCTTTGCTCCTCACTGTCTCCTCTATCATAGGTCCTCCTGGGCAAACAATCACTAACTAACTGGTACCCCAAACTGGCCGATATTTTAGATAAGGGGATGGGAGTAGGCAGTTAGAAACCTCATCTGTTGTGACCAGAATTTACTGGTCCACACCTGTTCACACTCCCCTGGAAGAGGGAATCTTGATATTCGAAAACCCGATCTTCTCTCAAACCATTTACATTAGCATGTGTTTCAAAATCTTCTATTGACTTTCCTTGAAAAATTCTGCAGCAATACCACTAATCTACAGCCATGGTTGTCAAAAGATGGCGTTTTAATGACACAGGATAGAATGGAATCTATCAGAGGTACCAGACATAATAAAGATAACTATTGTTTGAGGAGACATTTGCTATCTCCGCCTCTCTCTCTCTCTCTCTCTCTCTCTCTCTCTCTCTCTCTCTCTCTGTCTCTCTCTGTCTCTCTCTCTCTCTTTCTCTCTCTCTCTGTGTGTGTGTGTGTGTGTGTGTGTGTGTGTGTGTGTGTGTGTGTTTGTATTCCGATTCACAATGCAAAGATCTATTTCTCCTTACAGGTTGCAACCCCTAAAATTGAAAGTTGTTGGCCTAGAAGTTTCAAGAAAGAAAGGTAAATACTGCTACAAAGAAGTCTATGAGTTGAGGAAGAGCAGCCTTGGAGAAGTGTGGTGGTGAGTGGGAAGGTTCATGGAAACTGCTCTTCTGGCCCCAGAGAGCAAAGAGGGCACCTCTGGGAGGGGCGGATTGTGAATGTCCTAATGGGGAGTGGTGAATAGTGATTGGCAAAAGCCATGGAAACTCTGAAAGCCGATTTTGGCAGTTCTTGATGCTACATCGTAAGTGTAGCATGAGCCATCTTAAACTTGCACCAGCAGAAAAGCCAGTAAAGGGTTAACTAGCATGGGGCTCCACAAACCTCCTTTGCTAACCTATGAGGGGTGCTTCTGGGTCACCAAAGGATTTAATTCCAGCCACAGCCTGAAATCACTGTACCTGGAACAAAGACCATGTTCTTATTCATCTCCTTACTTCTCGAGCACGGAACGCTCACAAGTGCCTGCCTGTCCAGGCCACGTGCATGGAAGAGTCCAGGCTCTGTAGGTAGGACAACCTATCCTCAGGGCCGTAGGCTGCATGGGATTGGACCTGCAACCTCTTTCTGTCTAGACCAAGGCAGGTAAGGCTTTTTGCACAGGCCCCTGCAAGGTCCATAGACCCATCACCATAACCAGTAGGTGGCATATCACATGTGAGTGCTCAGAAGCTCAGAGCTGCTTTTATCCCCAGAGACCACACTGAGTCTGGAGTCTACAGGAAGACTGAGCAATGAGGACTGAGTGGTTTCCATTCCTGAAGGCCCCAGCCTACTCCAGGTTACTCACTGAACCATTACCTCCAGTCTGTTCTGACCCACAGCATCCAGTGTTCCCCAGGGCAGTGAGTGCTGCACACTTGCTTTGTCTCTAACTGGGGAGGTCTTATCGTGTATCATCCCAGCAGCTCTGACCTTTATTCTATTCCAGGAACTGGCTCCTGGCCCACTGGCTGGCCTTGGACCTAAAGGCATGAAATCTGGTCTGTGCTCTATCTAGGTCCTTGGCCAGAAGTCTGGTGTGCCATGCTGCAGACACACCTGATCAACCATGCATATCTACTGGAACATTTTTAAAGGCTTTGGCTCAATCCTGCCTAAGTATACAAGGCTTTGTCTCTTAGCCCAGTTGTTGGATTAGTTCACACCCCCAACCCCCATCCCTGTCCTCTGACCTGGTTCATCAGCTCTCACTTGCTCCCTCTGCACCATGGGCTAGGTGCTTTTCTCAGGGCTCCCACATGGCCCTGCCAATCTCTCTCCAACACCATTTAGTCCTCGATTGGAAGGTAGGTCCCTGTTCCAAGCCTGGCACTCAGTGGGTACTCTACCAGTTCCTCCTGAATGAACTCTCAGAACTTGTGTTTGCTGCTCAGCCACCCTATTCTAAAAAGACTGTTCACCAGCAGCTATGCCATAGCTTTATTTCAGGGTTCAAGGAACGGGGTGGGGGTGGGTGGTGGGTGGGGGTGGGTGGGGCTGGGGACAGCCTAAATGAGATAATCCATCTTGAATCACTACCTGAATGCTCCAAAGTCACCTCTGAAGACTCCCCAAATACAACAATTAACCTATGTAAGTCTTATTTCTGGGGAGACACAAGAAGGATTTCTGTATGGAAACAGGATAGATATAACTCCACTCTTATGGAGCACCCTCTGCCCACCTTCCCTGAGGCCTGTGGTAAATAAAAATGAGAGAAAAGGGCAGTGTCAGGGCAAGATGTGCAGTCAAGGTGGACTTCTGATCTTCAAGGCCCCTGCCCAACCACTTCATTTTACTCCCTTCTGCCAGTAAAAGACACTTTCAGTGACATCTGGTGTGTTCCCTGTGTCCTGGGCCTCCTGAAAGCCACCTGGGCTTTGAGAGCAGCAGATGGGAGTATGGATGTAAGGACTACATGGCTCTCACCAAATGGTTGGTGGCTGGGAGGCCAACAGAAGCCTGCCTTAGGCAGAAGCTCAGTCTGGCCTGCTGGGAGGTCCCCTGAGGCCTGGGGTGAGGAGAAACACTCAAAATGGTAAGGCAGGTCTGAACGTGTAAAGCTACCTCCAAGTCATCAAGGCCCATTTACAAAAGAATGTCCTCAGAAATGACCGTGAAGTTGATGTGGAGTTAATAGAGACCCTATCTCAGGAGAAAGAAAGAGAGAAAGAGAAAGAGAGAGAGAGAGTCAGAAACAGACAGACAGACACACAGACACACAGACAGACAGAGACACACACAGAGAGACAGAGACAGACAGACAGACAGACAGACACACACACACACACACACACCATGAAATAGCATTGAGACTTAGAACAAGAGGCCCCTTCACCCCGACTAGTGCGGCTATCATCCAAGACACACAGTTACAAGTGTTGGCAAAGACAAGAGAAGAACAAAAGCTTCCTCTAACGTCGGTCCTTCCCTACCTGGGGTGGGAGGCAGAGACAGCCAGACCCTAGGCTTGCAGCCTTAAAATAAACAATAAAACCCCAAACAATAACCATAGTCCCCCAGACCAAACACCAAAACAAAGCAAAATGGTGAAGAACACCCAAAGAACAACACCTAATGTTGCCCCCTGTCCTCCACAGGCATATGTATGCATGCTTAAGCACGTTCACACCCATGTACATGTCCACACACACATGAAGAATATGGAGACAGTAGTTGAAAAGTAAAATGCTGTGGCTGCTTTGGAAACAGACACATCCCCCCAAAAGAGTTACCTAATGACCTGGCAGTTCCACTGGAGGTGTATCCAAGAGGAATCAACTTGTTTACACAGACTTGTATAATACATTCTAGCCACTTTATGCAGAACAGTCCAAAGTGGAAACGTTGATAACCATCTATTGATGAATAGCTAAACAAAATACTTCCTGTACATACAGTGGGAGACGAGTCTGTCTGAGGCTCTGCTACACTGGACCACATACATCCAGCCTGAAAACACCATGGAAGAAGCCAGTCACAGAGACCACATGTGGTCTGACTCCATTTATAGAAAATGTTCTGAATAGGCAAATCCACCGAGGCCAAAAAGCAGATTAGAGGTTTCTAGAGGCTGGGAGGAGGGAGAATGAGGAAAGGCTACCCACAGAAGTTTTTATTTATTGGGGAAAGGGGTAGTGACCAAAATGTTCTGGAATTAGATAACGATGGTTGCACAACTTTGTGAATATACCAAAACCCCACTGAAATGCACGATTTAAAAGTGTACATTCAGCGTTATATGATCCTATCTCAAATCTTGTGAAAGGGGAGGGGAATGAACAGCGAAATGTTGCGCGGTTGTCGCCTCTTGTCCTCCCGTCCGGGTCGCTAAGCAAATTGGCATGAACTTTGAGGCCCGAAACTTCCCACCTAGCGGGCTCTCGGAACCCTGGGGTTCTGAGGACGCTATTGGCAGGAGTCCTCTAGGACTAGGGAGGCATCTTCAGGTCTCGAAGTTGGTGGCCACTACCAAGAGTTAAAGGTTGGAGCTCAGACTCTTTTAAAGCCGCCCCGGGCGAATTCCCATTAAGTGTCCCAGGCTGGGCGGCGGCGCCGGGGCTGCGGGTCGGTGCGGTGAGTACGTGAGGCCGAGGGACCCTGCGCGATGCCAGCTGTCCCAGCGCCCGCAGTGGCGCCGTTTTGGGGTCGTCGAGGCCAACTGGAAGGCGCTCGAGGCGCGGGGTGCGCGGTCGCTTTAAGGCGGCGGCGGGGCGGGGACGGCGGCGGCGGCGGCCGGGCTGGCTGGCGCGGAGCCGTCAGTCGGCGGCGCGGGGCCCGGCGGGCGCGGGCGCGGCGCTCCCTCCTCCCGGTACAAGCGAGGAGGCGGCCGCCGAGAGCCGGAGCCCAGCCCAGTCCGGAGCGCGCTGTGAGCGGCCCGGCAGCCCCGCGGGGACGAGGCCGGCGGGCGCTTTGTTCCGGGGCTGGAGGTGTGGCCGGCGGTGTGGCCCGCTTGGCGCTCGCCGTGCTGCACTGCACCCGGGTGCCTGCTCTGGCTGTGCGTGGCCTCTGCTCCCACCAGCCACCCCAGCATAACGGTGTGCGGTCAAGTCGCTCGCCACCGCGACCTCGGTGGGGAGGGCCTGGCTACGGGTCAAACAGACTTCTTTGATTGTAGTCACCCCCGGGGTTCCTCGGCTGCCCGGGTAAGGACTCGGCGGGGAGGTGGGCGGCGGGGTGGTGGGGGCTCTCCTGGCTTAAAATGGCGTTAACCCGGGTAGGGATCTGCGGAGGGGTGGTACATTCATGTGGATAATGAAAGGCAACTTGCTTCATAAACAACTCTTTACTGTGCCCCGGGTTTGGGTTGCTGCGGCTCTGATCACGACTGGGGCCTGCACTCACACTAAAGTAACGCGGCCCGGTGCCCCACCGTATGTCAAGCTCAATGCCAACTCCTGTCCCACCAGGAAGGCAGGGGCACGAACTGAGTGACAGCCTAGTGTGGTCAGTGGGAGACCTCAAGAGTCCCTACTCAAGGGTAGGAGATCCAGGAAGACTGTCTAGAAGAGCAGATGTGAGCATCTGTGTGGGCTCTTGACATCCAGTTAGAAACCCCTGCAGAGCTGAGGGTAGCCTGGGGCTTGGGGCAAAGCAGTCTGGAGAGGGGACAAAGACAGCTTCACCTGGGCTTAGGTCAGAACCTAAGCGCTGGGACAGCCCCTGGTGGTGGGGAACCTCCTTAGGCTACAATGGTTTTTGCTCCTTTGGACCAAATTAAAGAGTAGACTGGTAGGGCTCAGAACTGTGGCCTCTAGAGGTCTGCCTGGACTAAGGAGTAAACAGAACACTTAAAAGCAAAGCTTACAAAGACTGGGTACTTGATGGGGATTGCCCATCTTCAGACAGGGTGCCGCAAGAAAGATGTTACTACGGTGGTATCCAGAAAAGGGTAAGTGGACAGACAATCTACTCAGGACTCTGTCGAAGTCTGTGCTTTCCACGCCCTGTCTGTCCTGGCCTGTTGTGAGTGGGGGTCTGTGACGCTGAGTTTGAAGGCTAGTGCAGACTGTGTTGTGCATTTATAGCGCAGCAGTCCCCGCATCCTGCAGTGGTGGGTTGAAGTGTGAGGTGGCGACTGTGTGTATATTAATAACTGGCACATGTCAGGGCTTAGCTCTGAACAAAGCGCTTTCACTGAGGCACTTCTTAGAGTTTCTCCTGTCCCCCAGAGAAGAAATTTGAGCTGCTAACATTTCAGTAAATCTCCTAATTTCCTGTAAATTGCATGTCCCCGCTCAGGCGTGGTGTTTACTCATGGGTCTGCTCACACTACCCAGCAGGCAGGCAGTATCTCTGTCTGTGGTTTATGGCATGGTTTGGCCTTTCTCTGCCAGAGTGGGTGGTGTGGGGCTCTCTTGCTGTGGGGGTTTCAAGGTCAGTCTCTTTGCAGTGGGAGGTTAAGCAAGACCCCTGCTCTGATGGAAACTGCCACCCTCAGATATGACCTTGACATTGCCTTATGAAGAGGAAAGGCCCTCAGGGGAGGCAGGTGACTGACTACTACCTTCTAGAACTGTCAGCTTGCTCCTGCATAAAGCAGTTTCCATAGCCCTGGCGGCCTGGAACTTACTGAGATCTACCTACCTGAGTACTGGGCTTAAAGGCAGGCAACACTACACTTGGCTGCATTTATAATTTGTGTGTGACAAATGTAACTTTTACTAGTTTTAGGCACAGATATTTCACACGATTTTTTTTTTTTTTAAGCTGAGGATCGAACCCAGGGCCTTGTGCTCGCTAGGCAAGTGCTCTACCACTGAGCTAAATCCCCACCCCCTTCACACTCTTTTATAAAGTGACAAGTCCACCTCACCCCTCCCAGGTTGGTCCCTGATCTCCAGTGATCGTTTGTCTGGGACTAGGGAGGACTTTAATGAATTGAGTCCTTTGGATGACTGGTCCTAACACTTCGTGTGTTTACCAGCCTCCTGGATCTACCGAGTTCTCAGGAAATTGTGAGCTCTGTGTTATATTCGACCCATGTGGTTGTCATTATAATCTTGTCTACTGATGAAATACCCCCAAGCAGTGTGCTGCCCTGGAAGTACCTGAAAATAACACTGCTCCTGTTGCATAGTTTGTATAAACAGTACTAAGTGGGAATTAGGTCCTTTGCAAAGCTGGAATGCACTCTAATGTCTAGATCGTCTGAGTGCGGGCATGAGCCAGCTATACAGTATCATCAGCTTTATGAGAGATGGGAAAAACGAAGGAACTAGATGTGAGCTCCTTGCAATTTGGAGTATCTAGCAGGTGCCCTTTATACAGGTGCTGAGCAGAGCACTTTGCTGATAGACTCTGAAGCCTTACCTCATAGTTGATAGGATGCCTCTAGGCCCTGTGGTCCAAATCCTCAGGGATGCATCAGGCTGCAAGGAACAAAACTCTAATATCAACCGGCTCAGCAAGGCTCAGATCTCCCAAAGACACCCTCGGCTCTTGTGAGATCTTGTACACTTCCAGCATGCTGTTGCGTGGGACAGGTAGCCAAGGAGGCTGAGGCTCTGGAGTTTAGTGCGATGTTTTCATGATCTGGAGACGCTGCTTTTTTAAAATGCATGTTTGAGAATGTCAGAAGACATTGATGTGCAGAGTTGAGCGTGTGTGTTGGTTATTTCACTTGTCACTGTGACAAAATGCCTGACCAAGCAACATATGTAAGGGGTCATTTTGACTGACAGTTTGGGAATACAGTTGATGAGAGTGTTTCTAGTTGGGATGGTGAACATAGGAGATAGCTGGTCACACTGCATCCTAGTTAGAGAGTAGGAGAGATGAATGCTTGTTATGGTATTGTGTTCTCTGAAATATGTGCACCCTAATAAGCTTATCTGGGGTCAGAGACAGAACAGCCACAATATTAAACAAGAGGATAGGCAGTGGTCGCACATACCATTAATCCTAGCATTCCAGAGGCAGAAATCCATCTGTTCAAGGATACAGCCAAGCATGGTGACTCAAGCCTTTAATCCCAGGGAGTGATGGCAGAAAGCAGAAAGATATACAAGGTGTGAGGACCAGAAACTAGAAGCATTTGGCTGGTTAAGCTTTCAGGCTTTGAGCAGCACAGTTTACCTGAGATCCATTCGGATGAGGACTCAGAGGCTTCCAGTCTGAGGAAACTGGCCAGGTGAGGTAGCTGTGGCTTGTTCTGCTTCTCTGATCTTCCAGCATTCACCCCAATACCTGGCTCCAGGTTTGTTTTCATTAATAAGAACTTTTAAGATACCTGCTACAAATGCTGGCTTTTCACTTGCCGCCTCCTTTTTAGTTAGTTCAGGGGCACCAGCCCATGGGACAGTGTTGCCTGCATTCAGGGCAGATAATCCCCACTACATTAAACATGTCCCAGAACACCCTCCCAGACACGCCCAGAGGTTAGTTTCTTAGATGATTTCAAATCTCATCATGTTAACAAGGTTAGCAGTCAGAGCATATGACTTGGGGCAGTTAGGAATCTCTGAAAATGAGCCACAGATTGACCCTCCTGGTCTAATGCCCATTGCTTCAGCAATGGTTTTTGGAGACTGGTGTATGTCTCAGCCAGGGACTGTTCTTCTCTAGAGCAGCCTGAAAGGACAGAGACTGGGATACTACCGCCAGCTTGAGGTAAGATATGAGTCCTCAGCCGGTAGCCTACCCTGGGAGGCTCTGAGAAAGGAAGCTGTGTTGTCACCGCAAAGCCAAAGGCCAGGCTGAACCCATCACTCCCTGCTCTGCAGCCCACAGTGGCTTGTCCTCTGTGGCATTGTCCTCTAGGTAGCATTTTGTTTTTCAGAGCTGAGGACCGAGCCCAGGACCTTGTGCTTGCTAGGCAAGCGCTCTACTACTGAGCTAAATCCCCAACCCAACGTTCTTCTTTTTTCTTGGGGGGAGGGAGCCAGATCTTATTACAGATGGTTGTGAGCCACCATGTGGGTGCTGGGAATTGAACTCAGGACCTCTAGAAGTACAGCCAGTGTTCTTAACCTCTGAGCCATCTCTCCAGCCCAGCCAACATTCTTATTCCTTGAGAGTGTCACCTCACCAGCCCTCCTTGGCTTGCCTTCCACACTCATCAGTGAACCTTTTCAGCTGGCCTATATGCTCCAAGATGGTTTTCTTCAGGCATTCTTCTCACAGGAGTCATGGGGTGGCCATGTGAATTTAACCTGGCCTTTTGTATGCCTGGCCCCTTCATTAGATGGGCTTGAGGATAGCCAGATGGCCAAATGAAAATATGGGTCATTCTCAACAGCTAAGGTGACATATATTAGGTCTCAGAAGGGCTTATTCTCTGTCTGGAGACCTGGCATGAAGCTTCCTCTCAATGGATGGAAGTCACAATTTATAATTCGATTGTTCCACTAGTGAGATTTTAGAGACCACCAAGAATGGAGTTGATTCTACAGCAAGGACTGATTGGCTAAACTGGGCAGGATAGGGAGCTGCAAGCTCAGCCCTGGTCCCCTGAGACTGTCTATAGGGCTGGGGTGGGTCCTATGCTGTGCAGGCCCAGGTCCTGTCTGTGGCTTCTCTGCCCAGGATTGTCATGGGAATTAGATGAAATACACAGATGAAATATGCTGGGAGACTAGAGAGGGCCACAAGAAGAAGAACATGATCAGGGTTGTAACTGTCTCAAATAACAGAATCCTGACCCAGCGGGCCCCTCCTGAATCTTTAGTGTCGGGTCACACCCAGCAGAACCATTTCTCATCATGATGGGACAGGTAATAAGAGGTGGTACAGACAGATCTCTTATTTGAATAGTTTAGTTGTCACCATGCTTTATTTAAAAAAATACAAGCAGGCATCATATCAGACTTGGTTTTTTTTTTTTTTAAATGGATATTTTTCTCAAATTAAGAGCCAGGTGTGGTAATACAAGCCTATAACCCCAGCACCCGAGGTAGAAGCAGAAAGACTGGCTAAGTCACCCTAAGGTACATAGCAAGTTTGAGGCCAGCCTGGGCTACAAGAGACTGAAAAAACAGTGAGATAGCTCACTAGGTAAAAGCTCTTGCTGCCAAGCCTGTTGACCTGAGTTCAACCCTGGGACCTACATGGTAAAAGGATAGATTCTCTACTACAGCAAATAAGTAAACACATAAAACAAAAAGAAAAGAAAAGGTTTTACTAGGATATAAAGTACTTTTCAAAAGTGTATTTTAAAGGTAAAGGTTAATAACAGTTTGTCAGTGGACAGATAAGGCCCCAGATAAGGGAAGCTGACCCCTGTATCAAGACTAGGAAACTTCACAGGGAATCCTTCCTTCTGTGAAAGCTTTGGCTCCAGCAGAACCTTTGTAGAGCGGGCACATATTGCCCATCAGGTTAGCCTGTTCCACTAGGGAATTTGCTCATGGTTTCAAAATTCTTTCCTTTCACCCCTGTCCCACACAAACCACTCACAGTCGTGTGTTGACAGGATGGGCGGTTTTGCTTTCTTCAACTTCTCAGTGGCTTGGTTTAAAGATAGCTTATCGGTATGGCCATCTATACATTCACCCACCTATCCATCTGTCTGTCCATCGATCCATCTACCCACCCATCTACCCACGCATCTTCCCTTGGGCAAAGACCCGTGGATTTGCCCTGTCCTGTCCACTTTCTGTCTGCTGTCCCTGAACCTCAGAACTGTTGCTGGGTGCTGTGAGCCTTTTGCGCTTGTGGAAACTGGGATTCAGGAAGGCTAAGCAGGTCTCCATAGCCATGAGCTTGGAGATGTGGTGCCAGGGAGGAGTCTGAGCACATTCTGTTTCAAGCATATGCTACTTCTGCTGCATCTGCTGTCCCCAGAACTGGAGGACCAAACAACTCAGTCCCCTCTCTGCTGGTGCCATGAGGTCTGATTCTACATAATCAATACCATGGGGCAGGGCCCTTTTAAGGAGAGTGGGTGGAATACCTTTTCCATGAAAACACTGAAGGCAGCAGAAACCTCAAAAGTAAACCTGTGGCTGATTCCTGAGTATAGAGAGGACTGAATGGTAGTAACCCTGACTCCATTAATCCTACAGCCACCTATGAACCCCTAAATCACTTTCTCACCTTATTGTTTTAATTTGGAAAAAGAAAAATGGAAAGGATAGTGTAATGAACACCATGACTCAGAAGAACAGCTGTGACCATTGTATCCGCACTTGATCCTTCCCAGGGCAGCACAGGACTTAAAACCAGGGCCTGGTCATTTGACTTGGTGAGTCTGGGCCCAGTGTGAGCCTGCTGAGGGCTGTACCTGGTTTCCAGGTATTAGACCTCTCTTTGCCCTCATACTCAGGTAACCCACCGAAAATGCTAGTGAGGCCTCATACCCAGGTAACCCACCGAAAATGCTAGTGTGGCCTCATACCCAGATAACCCACCCAAAATGCTAGTGAGGCCTCTACTGAGGATGCTGATAGAAACTCCATTCTCCTCATATGACCACACTGGGAGGTAAGGTGGTATGCACTGTTGGGCTTCTCAAAGGTCTTTTTCAAACCATCCATCTGTTCATCTGTCCTCACAAACATCTGCCTTGATCACTGGGTTTCGGAGCAAAATTTAGTTCTAACCCAACTGTAATTTAATTGGAGACTAAAAGGTGTGGTTTGGAAAAGACTGAAAAGCTATGACTCTCTTTTTAGAATCTGCTGATTTGTGACGTTCATCTTAAACAATCATTGAAAAAGTCCACAGTCTATTCTGAACTTGTAGGAGTAACCTGGGCACAGTGGTGCATGCTTGTATTCCTGTCACTTGGGAAGTTGAGGCAAGAGGATCAGGGGTTCAAGGTCATCCTAGCTACATTTCAAGGCCAGCCTGCACTACATGAGACCCTGTCTCAAAGCAAGAGTGTAAGGCCAGGTATAATGGCTCACAATGTTAATCCCAGCACTTGGGAGATAGAGGCAGGTCTGTGAATTCAAAGCCAGCATGGTCTACATAGTGAATTCCAGGACAGTCAGGGCACTGTAGAGAGGCCCTGTCTCAAAAGAACCCAAAACCACACCAAAAAAAAGTACAGGACTGGCTTTAAGGAAGCAGCAGGACCAATGGAGGCACTTTCTGATCCCCAATTCTGCATGTTCCTGTTCTTCCTTTAGAATGGGCCCCTGGGGAGTCTTTTCTCTACCAGGCAGGGATAACCAGCTCTTCAGCTGCAGAGGGTGGAAGCTTCTGGTGACAGCTGGAGGCAACCTCTTCTTCCCACCCACAGGCTGTTAGCAGTCAGCTTGGGCTTGAGTAAGAAAGGCAGAGAGATGCTTCATAAAGCTGTGCTGTGGCGAGGCAGACGGTTCTGGAAGGCCTTCCTCACTGGCGGATTTTTTTTTCCCAATGTGTCACTAGTGGTGGCTGAGATTTCAGCTGGTTTTGTAATGCACCACAGGGACCTGCGGTGGTCCTCAAATCCTCATTGTGAACTGGTAAGGATGAAGCACCTTGTTTTGAGTTGCCAGCAAGGGGTCACACTTCTGGAGCCTTCTCCATCTAATGGAGATGTCAAAAGTCTCCAAGGCTGACTGGAGACCTCAGAAAGACCTAGGGTTTGTCCTATTATACAAGTGGTACCAGCTACATATACTATAGAACTAAGTTCTGTTTGGTTATACAAAATATGTGAATTGTTGTATTTACAGACCCAATTTCTAAAGAAAAGTTTGGGTTTACAAGAACCCACACCATGTATTGTGTGTTGGGTTGTCCACAGTGTATACCAAACACTGAGATTAAAAATATTTGTAGTCAAGTGGCGCTGTGTGTGAATTGGTAGAATCACCAGTAATTCAGAGGCCACCTACCCCTTTAAGAGCTGATCGTTTAGGGGAAAGTTGGGGGCAGACTCTCGTCTCCCAAAAGCATTACATTCATTTCAAAAGAATCAATTTCAGGGTATTTGCTGCTGCTGCTGTTGTTGTTCTCCTCCTCCTCCTCCTCCTCTTCCTCCTCCTCCTCCTCCTCCTCCTCTTCCTCCTCCTCCTCCTCCTCCTCCTTTTGTTTTTTTTTCGAGACAGGGTTTCTCTGTGTAGCTTTGCACCTTTCCTGGATCTCACTTGGTAGCCCAGGCTGGCCTCGAACTCACAGAGATCCGCCTGGCTCTGCCTCCCGAGCACTGAGATTAAAGGTGTGCGCTACCACCGCCCGGCTTTCTTCTTTTTTTAATCCTTTAGAATTTCAACACACTTTCTGGGACCCTCCCCCCCCTTTAGATAATCACAAATTCACCTACTCATGTTTTAATTAACACCAGAGGAAACTGAAGCTTCAGTGGGGTGATCAGGGCAATGTGTCTTTCTCAGCCAGTGCCATCCTCTTAGGAATCATGCCCAAAGTCCGAAATAGCCCCTCTTGTGTGCTCTTTCAAAACTGCTTTATTGGAGATGAGGGAAGAAGGGTGGAGACACTTCCCAGTGCCTTGGGGACCTGTAATATTTTTTAAACTTTGTATAGAATATGTCCCCTCAGCCATCCTTCCACACCCACGTTCCTCAGGTTGAGATTCTTGGCAGAGTGGGAAGGTCTACCACTGCACACACCAAGCCCTTTTCCCGCAGGAAATCAGGTCTACGAAGGTCAGGTACCCTGTTGGCATTTAAGGCCAGCTGGCTCCTCAGCCTCCCCTGTCCACTCCACTTACTGACCCAAGCTCCACCCACCCTCCGTGGATTGTGGCCTGAGTCCACTTATCTAGGACTGGGTGGGTGTTTCCTGCATGTTTAAGATTTTATGGAGGAAATAAAAATAAAGGAACAAAGCCTTTGTTTTATTTCTGGACTCCAACTGGGGATGGCTAGAAGGATGGAAAGAGGTGCAGGAACTGGTCACTTGGCGCCTTAACAAAATAACCATTCTAATAGAGAAAGCGGTTCACAGGGATGCTTCTATTTAGGGTTGGTGTGGGTGAATAGGAAGGATGGGCAGAGGGTTTGGAAAGAGCCTATGCGTGGGTGGAATGGAATAGGACAGGGTGGAGTGGGTTTGCCCTAGGCAGGGTCTCCAACAGTGCCAAGCAGGGGTCTGGGGCCACCCAACTAGGCTTCAGAGCAGGCACCCTACCCTTAGGGACTCCTATTTGCCTTTCTCAGAAGTCCCTACTCTAATTTCTGCTGCTCTCTGTCGTCTGTGTGATCTTAAGCGAGTCCCCTACTTCTGTGAGCCTCCCTTCCACATAATAGAAGAGATGTCCCAGCTCCCTCCTGTCTGCCTTCCTCTCTGGGTCAGGCCTCCATTCCACATGTGTGAGGAGATAGGTACCCAGTATTTCTCAGTTCTTCCCAGAGGATTTGCTCCTTACCAAAGTTCTCTAGGGGTGCCATTTTAAAAAGTTGCCTAAGCATCAGTGAAAACCCCCAATACCCACAGTATTTCTGAGTGTTTGAGGGTGAGGACCATGCTTGCTGGCTGTCTGACCTCCAGTGCCAGCTACCTGCTATGCCCCATGTGTGCACAGTGGGCTGGGCTTATTTTCTTCCCTAAGACCTACTACTGTGCCATACAGCAGGCTGTCACCAAGAGCGTAGGAGAAAGGGAGTTTCCCATGACTCAGAAAAGAGCCAAAGGTGAAGTTGAGGGACATTCATTCTCTTCTTGCTGGCTCGTTCCCTTGGAGAATTTCTCCAGTGGTTGTCTCTCTCCAACCTAGTTTACTACCATTTTCCAGGGATCAGTTTTCCTGGACACTTCCTCCCAGAGCTGACAACTCCACACTTTCATCACTTGATTGCAGAGCTGGGGTGACCGTCTATTTTAGACTAAGATGGAGCCATGCCCTTTAAATCCAAAAAGGGCCATTAAAGAGCTCCTCTAGACAGAACTCAGTATCCTAGACCTACAGTAGAATACGGATGGTATAGGATGGTTACTGACACTATTAAGGCTGGTGTAAATTCAATGACCAAACCAGGGGTGGATTTTGTTTTTCTATAGAGTGACTGAGCAGAGCAGAAATGATACAGGTCCACAGATGTTCACTGAGCTCTGCAGGGATGTGCATTGACCATGGAGTGGGGAAGTCACAGGGCATCATATACAACTAAGCATTAAGTACCAGCCTGTGAAATGTGGTCAAGGTAGATCACAGGATTCTCTGGGAGGACATAACTTGAATCCAAGTTCAAGACACATTAGGAGTCAGGAGAGTATATCATGGGGCTTAGGATGTGGTCGGGGTTTAATGAACAGGTGTTATGATGATACTTCCTGGCCGTGGGCCTCAGCCTTGTTCTCCTTCCAGCTGGTTGCTGCTGTCAGTCACTCACCAATGATAGTTTTGCACAGTTGTTAATTTGCTGAAGATTATACAGCTAGCAGAGGGGCAAGATTGATTTTTTTTTTTTCTGTGACAGGGTTTTGTGTATCCCTGGCTGACTTCAGACTTACTATGTAGCCTAGAATGACCATGAATTCCTGATCTTTCTGTTTCTACTTTCCAAGTTCTGGGATTATGGGTGTAAGCTGCTTTGTGTGGTCCCCGAAGTGCTCAGAATCAAACCCAGGACATTTTGAATGCTAGGCAAACACTCTACCGACTGAACTACAATCCCAGTCCCTAGATGAATGACTTTTAATGGAAATGCTGTATAGAAAGAAGAGGGAGTTAGGTGTGGTGGCACATACTTTTAATTCCAACACTTGGGAGGCAGAGGCAGGTGGATCTCTGTGAGTTCGAAGCTAGCCTGGTCTAATAGTGAGTTCCAGGACAGCTAGGGCTAAATGTTGAGACATTGTCTCAACAAACAAAACAACTGTAACACGAATCTTAAAAGTTCTTATTAATAAAAACAAAAAACAACCCTTAGTGCAGGCTGCTGGGGTAAATGCTGGAAGATCAGAGAGACAGAACAAGCCACAGCTACCTCACTTTGCCAACTTCTCAGCCGACCCTGTTTCCTCAAACTGGAAGCCTCTGAGTCCTCACCTGAATGGATCTCACCTGAACTGCTGCTAAAAGCCTAAAAGCTTAAAAGCCTCAAGTTCCTGGTCCTCACGCCTTATATACTTTTCTGCTTCCTGCCATCACTTCCTGGAATTAAAGGCATGTGTCTTTTCCAAGCAAGACATGAGATCTCAAGTCCTAGGATTAAAAGTGTGGACCACCATGCCTGGCTCTGTTTCCAGTGTGGCCTTGAACTCACAGAGATCCGGATGGATCTCTACCTCCTGAGTGATAGGATTAAAGGGGTGTGTGTGTGTGTGTGTGTGTGTGTGTGTGTGTGTGTGTGTGTGTCTATCTAATAGCTGTTCTGTTCTCTGACCCCAGATAAGTTTATTAGGGTGCACAGTATATTGGGGGACACAATATCACCACAAACAACAAAAACCCAAGGAAGCAAAGGGTGGGTGACTGGCCACCCAGGTAGTGCTGACGTTTGGTTGAGCCTTGCCCTTGGGTCTAGAGCATTCAGCCTGTTCTTCCTCTCCCTTCCAAATCAGATCAACTTTGGTTAGGAAGACAGAGGAAAAACAAAGAAAATCATAATGCTCAGAGGGTGAGATGTAGCAAGTGGCCCCCTGCTTTTCAGCTAGAAAGCTTAAAATCCTGAGTTTAGAAGAGTTGCTGAGAAAGCACCTCTTGGATGCTCAGAGCCAGACAGCTGGTCCACCTCAGTGTGCCACCCCAGAGACCTTCACACAGGAAAATCCCATCAGTGCTTTGGTTGCCATGCCCAGCTCGTTTCCAGGAAGTTTCCCCTTTATTTGGCCCATCCATCTGGTTACTCTTTAAAAATGGAAATTAGATTGCCTCACCCTACCTCTGGGAAGAGCCTACTCGCCATTTCTTTCTTTTTTGGTCAAGCATAAAAAATGTTCACATTCTTTGATAATGGTGTTTAATGTTTTGAAAATAAATGAGGAAAACAAAATCCTTTTTGAATGTGCCTTCTGCCCTCTGCCTCCCTGGCTCTGAGCCACTCCTGAGGCAGGCTGTGTGCCCTCTCTGTGGAGAGCACGCCCCTGGAACTTTCCCTTTCGGGCTGAGGAACCCCTGTCGCTGCATGGGGTCAGTTCCATGGCTTTCATTTTTTGCAGCCAGATCCAGGTCAGGCTAGCAGTGAAAAGAGCCATCTGTCCCTGGCAACCACAGCCCTGGGATTATGGACACGCTGAAGAGAGCTAGTGAGGTAGCCATTGAGCCAGGACACAGCCATTATGAGGTATGGGGGTCATTTGTTTGGCTTATACAATGAAAACCTTTTAAACTGATGGTCAGTATTCTAATTTATTTATTTTTATTTTATGTGCATTGGTGTTTTGTCTGCACGTATATCTTTGTGAGGGTGTCAGATCCCCCTGGAACTTAAGTTACAGACAGTTTTGAGCTGCCATGTGGGTGCTGGGAATTGAACCCAGGTCCTCTGGAAGAGCTCTTAACCATTAAGCTCTCTCTCCAGCCCCAATGGTCAGTATTTCAAAATCTGGAGTTCTCACACAAAACCCCAGACTTCTGGTTACCCTAAAAAGGTAAGCTGTCTGTTGGGAGGCAGAGGCCCAATGGCAAGCTCCAGGCCAGCCTAGGCCATTCAGTGAGAGCCTGTCTCAGACATGGACCAAAACATCTGCCCTGATGTAGACATTCTCTAGCTGCAGCTGTCCGCTGGGTCAGAGTGATCGAGGGTCTGCCTTCAGGCAACTTCTCGATGCTGGCAGAGGAATCTGACGGAAGGGGTGGCATGAAGGGACGTGCTCCTGAAAGGAGGCAGGATGGCCATGTGGTCAAGGAAGAGCTTTGTGGTGAGACCTCAGCTAGACATGCACCAAACCATAGAACCCTGTCCTGTAGGGTTCTGGGGGTCAGTGGATAATGACTGCCGCTGGGAGTCTGCCTGAAATTCCATAGACCAAAACAAGGGGCTCAGAGCAAGAGCCTTTCTGAGGCTCAGCTTGGAAGGGCCTGGCAAGACAGAGGCAGCTTCTCGAAGAGAGTTGAGTTGGAGGTCCTTACTGGATGGAAGGCTGCCTATGGGCACCAGCACCCTGCAGTCTGGACACTGTCCCTGCCCCTGAGCACACCCTGCTAGGAATTAGTGGGGGCAGAGATTGTTTGGGGGAAGGGGTGCTGAGCAGGCTTCCCACGCATGGTTTCCCAGGAGGGTTTTTGTGTTCAAGGGCAGCTAAAGGGTAAGGACTGGGAGGACCATGCTGGAGGAGGGAACCCAAACTGGGAGCAGACTGCAGCCACTGTGTGGGGACCACGGCCAGCGTGTGGGGATCTTAGTTTTGAATTTGAGGTAAATGGATGAAGTGAAGGGAGAAAGCAGGAGAGAGTTAGTTTAGCGTGTAAAGGTGAGAAAGGGGCCTGCCTGAGTGGACAGGAAGAGGTGCTGGCTTAGTGGTGCTCAACCTGTCACAAACCCTTTGGGAGTTCAAATGACCCTTTCACAAGCCATCAGAAAACAGATATTTACATTATGATCCATAGCCATAGCAAAATTACAGTTAGGAAGTAGCAACAAAAATAATTTTGTGGTTGGCGTCATCACCACATGAGGAACTGTATTTAAGGGTCGTAGCATTAGGAAGGTTGAGAACCACTGTGCTAGCTGAATCTAGCCTGTGCAGGATTGAGTTGGACTGAGCTGTGGGGTAGCAGTGAAGAGGTCAAAAGACCCATGAGGGAATCAGCGGAGAGAGCAGCAGGCGGGGCAGGATTGCATCATGCTTGACTGTGGTGTGGAAGGCCCTCAGTATGGGGAACCCTCTCTGTGGGTGACCATTGGGGTGACTTTCCCAGTCTCATGTAGATTCCTATGGTGGGCTGAAGAAATTCTGTCCCTTCGGTGCAGGTGAGACTAGGAAAATATTAATTGGTCCCCTACCCCCAGGGACTGAGAACAAGGAAAGCAAACCACATCAGCCTCTCCTCTCAGCTGCCGCTCCAGCTGGAGCCCCGCCCTCACAAAACCTGCCCAGTGCAGGGGTTCTGTTCCCCACCCTTGGACTGAGATCTTCCCATTCCTCCTGTCCTCGATGAGGTACTGGGGACACAGTGAGAAGCAGAGCTGGGGCTCCAGAGGCCAGGTGAGACCCATAGCCTAAAGGTGCGTGGATCCTGAGACACTGAGACCCCTGTCAACCCCTCAGCTCTAGGAAGTGACACAAACTTGTAGTCTTGCAACTTGCCAGGGCTTGGAAGCCAATCCCCAGCTTCTCCCTTTACTAACATGTGCCTTTGGGCAAATGCCTCAGCATCTCTGACTCTGTCTTCCCTTTGATAAAATGGGGTAGCATCCCTCCCCTGGTTTCTGCCACTGGACCTCACCTGGGTTACCTGTCTCTCTCTCTCTCTCCCTGTCTGGATTCTAATCTTTCCCTAACCCTGCCCCCCTCTGCTCTAAGCTTCTAGTTCTTTGAGTTTGTGTTATGCAATCTATCCAGCCTCACACAGACTCCGCTGGGACTTACCGAATGTGTAATCTCCCTGTGGCCATCACAGTGAGTTGGAGGCCCCATGGCACTTGGCAGCCATGCAGCCAGCTTAATTGCATGATTGTGTTGGCCTGCAGGTAGAGAGGGTCCGTGGGCCTCCAGCATGTGCAGGCTTGCCACAACCTCACCTGCCTAGCCCTGCAGCCCTGGCCACTGGTTCTCTTAGCATTAGACGTTTCTCGAACCAGCCACTGGATGCTGTTTTTGCACCATGCTGAATATAAAGGTGCAAAGATGAAGATCCCTGGTTTTTCCTTCCATCCTTCATCACAGCTGCATTCTATACTCAGCCACTTCTCATGGCTTATAGCCCTCACTGTGCCCTTGGATTCATACTTCTGAGCTTCACAGCTTTGCAGCTTCTGTTCCTCACCTGGGACATGCTTGTTCTTATTGTTTACCTGACTAATATCTATGTGGTCTGAAAGACACCATTCTGGCATTACCTTTACCAGGAAAATTCTCCAGTACCCCCATCCCCTCCTAAATGGCCAAAATGTCCCTATTCCCAGACTCTTACATTACAATATTAGTGTACAGACTGTGAGCAGATGTGAACCTTAAGAAATTGGCTGCACTATTTCCTCACCCAGTCCACTCTTCTCTGGACTCAGGTGTAATTTGGCCATTTCTTACATCCTGTGGCTTGTCAGTTTTAATCTTCCCAATGATATATACTCCAAAGTGTAAGACACCCAGAGAGGCCTTGGGTTTTTTTGTTTGTTTGTTTGTTTGTTTTTGGTAGAGAACACTGGTATTTAAGATCTTGAGGGAGAGATTGTTGAATGCTGAACCCCCTAACATTGTGCTGTCTTCTGTGTACTCTGCAGTGAGAGCAGCTGTCTCCAGAACTCCTGGAGACACGCAAAAGAAGGCGTGGCTCCTGTCAGGCTGTGCGTGAGCACTTGGGGGCTGGCTGTGCTAGGGAGCTGCTGTAGGGATCATTGCAGGCTGAGAGATGAATGCTCCCTTCCAGCACAGATTCTGCAATGAAGCTAGCACAGAGCACCACAAGAATCTCGGGCAGTGGGGTAGTGAGTTCTATTGAGCTGCCCTAGGCTGATGTGCTGGTTTGCAGGCCATCCCTGAGCCCAGGAAGGGCCTGGGAGGAGTAGGGGTTCTTCCTGCAGGAGGAGAGACTGGAATGGGTTTGAAGGATGCTGATGATGGAGATGACCTGGTGCTTCCTAGGGAGTTACTCTGCATCAGACCCTGGGTCAAACAAACAGACAAACAGACAGACAGACAAACAAACAAGATGTAGTGCCTCCTAGCACCATGAGGCCAAGTGATGCTGCTGCTGTCCCCTGTAGTAGGAATCTTAAAGATACTTGTTAATAAAATCAAACCCGAGGCCAGTTATTGGGGTGAATGCTGGAAGATCGGAGAAGCAGAACAAGCCACGGCTACCTCACCTTGCTAGTTCCTCAGGTGATCCTGTTTCCTCAGGCTGGAAGCTTCTGAGTCCTCATCCTAATGGCTCTCAGCTGAACTGTGTTGCTCCAAAGCCCGAACGCTTAACCAACCAAATTCTTAACTAACTACATGCTTTACTCCTCTAGTTCCTGGTCCTCATGCCTTATATACCTTTCTCTTTCTGCCCCCACTCCCTGGGATTAAAGGTTGGGTTTCTGGGATTAAAGGCGTGGGTCACCATGTTTAGCTGTTTCTAAAGTGGCTTTGAACACACAGAGATCCGGCTAGCTCTGCCTCCCAAGTGCTGGGATTAAAGGTGTGCACCACCACCGCCCAACTTCTGTTATGGCTTACTCTTCCCATTCTCTAGCCACCATTTTTTGGCTTTGTTCTAGTGGCTGTCTGTTCTCTGACCCAGATATGTTTATTTCGGGGGACACACAATATTTCAGGGAACACAATACCCACCACATTCCCCACTTTCCCAGAGGGTGAAGACTGCCTAAGGTTACAGACTTCTAACCCTAAAGCACCAGCTTCCTAGTCTGGAGTTACAGGTAAGGGGCCAGCCCCAGGCCCCCTGGAAGCAGCAACTCTGAATGTGGGTGGCTGGGGCCAGGGCCCTTATGAGAGTGATACAAAATGAGGTTTCAGAGCTGTCGGGTGTCTCCCACTTCCTCTCCAGTCCACAAGGTATCTGCTGAGACCAGATCTGGGCAGCAGGCTCTGTCCCGGTCTGGAGTGGGGAGGTGGGCTTGTGTGTATGCCTGTCTGTAGGTCCCTGCATTTGCTCTGCCCTGGCCTGCCTTGCTGTTCCACTTGTGGGGCCAGTGATTTGGCCCTGGTGGTGTCTGACTCTGACACCACTTCCCTAGCTCATTGCTGTGTGCTCTCCAACATGCCTGCACCTGCTCTCTCTGCCCTGGCCTGACTTTGCACACATATGTCCATCCTCTTGCCAGCCACAGGAGGGTACCCAGAGTGGTGAGCTGGAGTTGTCTCTGGAGTCATTTTACTCCTTTCTAGCTGGGAGACCTTGGGGGAGTTATTTTAACGTCTCTGTGTCTCAATTGTTTTTAATTTTAGATTATATTTACTTATTTATTTGTTTAGCTCATGTATGTGTGTGTGCACATGCCATCGAGTGTGTGTGGAGGACAGAGGACAACTTGTGAAAGTCATCTCTCTTTTTACCATGTGGGTTTCAGGGATTGAACTCGGGTCCTTTTTTTGTTTTGTTTTGTTTTTTCGAGACAGGGTTTCTCTGTGTAGCTTTGCACCTTTCCTGGAACTCGCTCTGTAGACCAGGCTGGCCTCGAACTCACAGAGATCTGCCTGCCTCTGCCTCCCGGAGTGCTGGGATTAAAGGCGTGCACCACCACCGCCCGGCCTGAACTCGGGTCTTGAAGCTTGGCAACAGATGCTTTTACCCACGGGGCCATCTCATTGGCCCTGTGTTCTAGAGCTGTAAAACTGGGATCATCAAATCAGCACTTGAAAATTAAATGAGTTATTTGAATGGCAGAATCTCCCAGAGGTTTTGACACATTGTTTGTGTTAAGTGTTGGCTGCTGACAGGATCCTTGCTGCCGTGACTGTAGACAGAGGTTTCTGCATACTGCTCAGAGACTCAGTGCTGGATGGTAGATGAGTGCCCGGGCCCTCTCCGGAAGGCACCTTATACTTGTGAGTCAGACTCATGTATGGATGGTTATGCTAGAAGAAACCTAAGGTGCAGGGCGAGCAACCGGTATTAGGGCTCTCTCCTTGCTTGCATCCAGTATTGTCTTTCTGGTTCTCTTGATGGTGGAAGATATTGGCAGAAAAGAGGAGCTGTTAACAGAAGACAATGACAGAATTATCCAAAGATGACCAAGCGAGATGCCCCTGAAGACCTTGGGCCCTTTCTAGGAAAAAGGATAACCACTACATGAGGTGTTTGGGACAGAACAAGAAGGGCAGTGGGTTAGATCTGGGGTGCCAAAAACATTTTCTACCTACATCAGTCACCTTGTGTCTGCCTGTCAGGAGCACTAGGTAAAAGGGGACTGTAAGAGGAAGGAAGGGGCCCACCATCAGTCAGTGGCATCTGCCATGGCTCCGGGAAAGAGCAACCTCAGCCACACATTTGTCTATGGACTTGGCCTTAAAGTCCTCCGTGGCGAGCGTTTACGTACATAGCTGGCTGGTGGTTAAATTGTAGGAACGGAGGGAGCTGGGTGCAGAGGTGGCTGCTTAGAGGTGATGAGTGGTCCAGGGACAGTGCTGGCTGAGTTGGCACAGATGTCATACAAAGGAGAAGGGGTAAGTCTTAGGGAGGGGTGCCCAGTGCCCTAGACTCTCGGTGGGCCCTGCATTACTTACCGTCTGTAGGTCAGGAGCTGGGGGAAGCATCCCATTTCTGGGAATTGTGCAGAAGGGAAGGGCAGCTCCTGGAATGCAGAGCCATTTCCTCCATATGGGTTGGGTTGCTCCCCCAATGTATCCTCATCCCACCGTGCTAGGCACACCCAGACATCACAGAGATGAGATTAGCTTCCCTGGACTGATTCACCTCCATGTGAATGCATTCTCACAAGAGCGCGCGCGCGCGCGCGCACACACACACACACACACACACACACACACACACACACACACAGAGCCTGCTTTACTTAGAAAACTCCAGCCCAACTGCTGGGCTCAGGAGCAATCTTTAAAATAATTAGTATCAAAATGGAGAGGTAATAAACTGGTGAGTACCAGATCTTCACTGAAGCTGGCGGCATTGTTGGGGTACTTGTACCCTGGCTCTGGCCTCTTACCAGTCTGTGGCCTTGTTTTCAGTGTCAGGGAAGCTGGCACAGGATGGATAATATCCAGAGTAGAGAATCACAATAGCAGGTGAAGTTGTGTGATGCTGCAGATGAATTCAAGGTCAGCTGGCCATGTGGCATGGCAATGCTAAGCACGACCTTTGGCATCTGTTCACTCCACAGTAAAGATCCACTAAGGAACGGCAGTTGTTGCCACTCTGGGCACCATTGGCTGCAGCCAGGACTATATGACATTGCTTTAAAAGTAGTGCTAGGTGAGGTCAGTGGGTGGCCAGGGACCCCCTTGGACCCCTTCACAGAGTCTGCTGCTGCCAGCACCATATTTATCACATGCAAAGCTCTCTTGGAACAGTGGGTAGTGGTTTGGGGCTATTCTTCTGGGAAAAAAAGTTCTGGGTGATCTCTAGAACCTGGGAAGAAAGAAGCAGACTGACGTCCTGACCATCCTCACTCACCCCTGTGTGGGGGTGCCCTCAGTCACACGCACGCACGCACGCACGCACGCACGCACGCACGCACGGGGCAAGGACTTGAACTAAGTCACTGGAACCTAGTAGGTTGGAAGGGGAAACAGGGTCAGGTAATTCCCCTCTCTCTGCACAAGTGCCTCTGCTCGGGCACCTTCCATGTTATTTCCACAGGGCCCTTGTTCTCCTGGTTTTTGTTTTTGTTTCTTTTTTAACTGGGGAAATAGAGGGTCTAAAAAATTGAGAAGCCTCATTGGGGGGGCTTCATTGTCAACCTGGCTACAGAGTCAAGACTGCTACTGACCCCCTAGGCTGCCATGCTGACAGCCACTGACCTTTGTTTCGTCTTGTCCTTGGCTTTTCTCAGACGTACCTACTGTTGGTTAAATCGGTCATGGCTGGCAGCCGCGGCGGCCATGCCAATGGAGGAGTGTGCTGGGGGAAAGTCACCGGCCATGGTTACCTTTCTAGAGCTTTACTGAGAGAAAGGGGGAGAAAAGGAGAGAGAGAGAGAGAGAGAGAGAGAGAGAGAGAGGAAGGACCACAGAAACAGAGACCATGGGGTGTGTGTGGGGGGGGGGGGGGGAGTGGAAAGAGAAAAAGGAACGCACAGAGAGCCCGCCCACTTTTTAGGCTGGGACACCACCGCAGGCTGATGACATAATTAAGGACAGAATCCTTACACCTACCACACTTTTATTTATTGATTTACTTTTATTTTATGTGTGTGAGTGTTTCGCCTGAATTGTCTGTGCACCACATGTGTGCCATGTGTGCCTGAGGAAGACAAAAGAGAGCACCAGATCTCCTAGAACTGGAGTTACAGATGGTTGTGAGCCACCATGTAGGTGCTGGGAATTGAACCTGGGTCTTCTGGAAAAGCAGCCAGTGCTCTTAACTGCTGAACCATCTCTACAGCTCCCTGTACCCACCATACTTTGAAATTTGTTGAATGACAAGGTTATGTATGCTAGGCTCACCATCCAAATACCTGCTTCTCAGGGGGTGTGAGCTTGCCTCTTGTAGAAAAGGGGGCATTGTGTCCCTTCTTGGCACAAGAGCTGGCAGAGAGGGCAGAAGGGCTAAGTGGGGCAGGGTGGAATGGCCATCAAATGCACAGAGCCCTCCAGCCCTGGAGGCGATGGGAAGGTGTGGCTGCCGTCCTCATGGAGCTTGCGATCTGCTTGGGGAGGTGGTTCTGGAATTCAGAAAATAATTTCATCTTAAGATGGTGTTATTTTCCATAAGAGGGGTAGAGGGGGCAAAAAAACCACCAATGACAACCAAAGAAAAAGCTTACTTTCTCATTTAAAGATGTCTGGGGTTTTTACATAAAATCATTTTAAAAAGCAACATTGTCTTTTAGGAGGAAGTTTCCAGTGCGGGTAATGGTTTTGACTGCTGGTGCAGCCTGTGGGTTGGGCGGGGTTCTGGGAGCAGTGGTTACCATGGGAACCAGCTCAGCTGTCTTCACTGCCAAATGGCTGCTGTTCCAAAAGTTGGTTCCTATGTGGAGGGAGCTGGAACCTCAGAGCCTTTCCCATGGAAACAATGCCCTAAATAATGGGCGACATTCCCACATAGGCCTGCATCATCTGGCTGTAATGGAGATGAGGTGGCTGTGGGACTTCAAATGAGGGAAAGGCCATGGCTGGGAATCACATGACTGAGGTGGGGATGCTTTGGCTTCTGGAAGCATAATAAACAGGCAAGAGAGGAAATATCTGGGTGCCTTTTCTGAGCTCAGCATATTTCCATGCTGTTTTAGTTCATGCTTAGAGCAGATCCCAAGGTCATGAAACGTGGCTTGCCCAAGGTTGCACAACTGGTCAATGAATAGAAACAACAGAAGATGAATGGCAAAATGCAATGAGAAATCCTGCCTATCTTAAGCTACCTCCCTACCTTCAAGGGGCCACCTATGATCCCCCCAAAGTGAAGGACAAACATTCAAACAATGATGTTTACTAGAAGCAGAGCGGAGCACTACACATATAAGCATTTTGCTCCATGGCTCCAAGGCAACAGGTTTTTTTTTTTGTTTTTGTTTTTTTTCCCTGTGATGACTTTTGCAATAGCTTCTGAGTGGCATTTAAGAATCTCTTTTCTTGCACCATACAAGACCATCTTATTTTGTAGAAGTGTGGCATGTACTCCATCGTCTTCATGACTCCATTTACAAAGACATTTGATCCATTTTTTAACTGGGTGAAAAGCATGCCCCCCAGGAGAAGATACACAGTCAAAACCACTTCTGTATTGGGGGCTCTCTTGATCCATTCTGTCCTGCTAGTTCCCTCTTCCTTTTTTTAAAAAAAAATTATTTATGTGTATTGGTATGAAGGTGTCAGATCCCCTAGTACTGGAGTTACAGACAGTTGTGAGCTGCCGTGTGGGTGCTGGGAATTGAACCCGGGTCCTCTGGAAGAGCAGCCAGTGCTCTCAACCACTGAACCATCTCTCCAGCCAGTCCCTTCCTTTTGTCTCACACTTATTCCAAAAGTGTCCCACCTGTGGGGTTCGTCCGACCCCTTTGACACAGTCCCAGTGCCTGGCTGAGAGGGTTCCCTTTAGTCCTGTGTTTCCCTTTAGTCCTGTGTGTACTGAGGCCAGCTTGGTGGTTGGCAGTTTGGTAGCTTTTTGGGAATGCCAGTGCTTAAGCCTTGGTGCATTCAGCCTGTTCTATGCCAGGCTTTGTAAGGACAGAGGGGAACAAAGGCAGCTCATGCCCTTGGGTGCATAATAAATGTGTAGAAGATTCCAAGTGTGATGGTGGCCTCTGCATGGGGACCATGAGGCTCAGAGCACAAGGTGGAGGCCGTGTCTCCCCTGGGCTCACCAGACTGTTCTGTGCCCCCTCTGCCCACTGCCATTCTGTGTACAGTGAACACACACACACACACACACACACACACACACACACACACACACACATATATGGCACACCGGGAGAGCAAAGGCTGGTCGGGATGAGAGTAGAGTGTGGCAGTTGCACAGGTGTGGCTGGAGTGGTTACTGAGGGCTGATGATGATAGGTCATAATTAAATGCTCGGTGTAGGAGTTCGGACTTGACTCATCAGCTGAGGATGGTATGAAAAGGGTTTTTAGCCTGATACAGTGTGAGCCTGTTCCACCAGGTCCTAGTAAGAGGGAAAGTCCAAGAGAAAGGAACCCTGACCTGATGCGGTTCCCTATGGCCTGGGGCACCTCAGTCCCCGAGGTCAGAGCACTATAAAAAGGAGAGGCCCTTCAACTGACCACTTCCTGCCAGCTGCCTTAGCAAAGGGAGGCTGTTTATAGCAAGACCCCAGGTGCTTCTACTGTGGGTGGTCTGAACTCTGACTCAGAGGATAAGTTTGTATCCTCTGTTGCTAGTGTGCATCTTACCTTGTGTTCTTTTGAAGACCACAGTCCACAGAAATGGTGTATTTCCTCACCCTTTCCCAAATGCTTACTGCCACTTGCTCGTGTGGCTTCCAGAAGAGCATGGAAAAAGTGTCTCTTGCCCCAGCAAGCACCTGAGTGCTGGCCTAGCGTCGTTGTCCACCCGGGAGAGGACAGTAGTCATTAACGAGGGACAGTGGCACCAGGCTCTGCTGACCTGGAGGCAGAGAAGAGGATGTCTGTCCTTCCTGCCTGCCCCTGTTCCTGTGGTCCTGTGGTCCTGTGGTCCACTCTCCTGTGACCCCTGTATGTGGTGGCTCAGCCAACTGAAGCTGTAGTTCACTGTTGATTCTGGGGCTGCAGCCACATCCAGCTCCACCCCCAAAGAACTTAAATGAAAGTAGAAAGAACATTTTCAGGCACCCCAAACATTTTATTTTGTGAGGGACATTTTAACACTGTCAAATATTACACTATGCAAATCTACTACAGTCATCCCTTGGTATGGTGGGGCATTGGTTTCAAGACCTCTGACAGATACTCAAATCTGTAGATCCTCAAGTCCTTACATAAAAAGTCATAACAATTCCCCATATACTTTAAATCACCTCTGCATTATACGTGCCCAATACAATAAATATGCTTCATAAATAGCGATATCATACTGCTTAAGGAATAACTAAGAACAATGTCTACACAAAGAGAGAACAAATTAGAGGCAGGGTCTCATGTATCTTAGGCTAGCCTCCAGTTTACTCTGTTGCTAAGGATGACCTTGAACTTCTGATCTTCCTGCTTCCACCTCGCCAGTGCTGGAATTACAGGCATGCTTTACCACATCCAATTTATGGGTGCTGGAGGTTTAGCACATACATACTAAGCAAGCACTCTACCAACCAAGCTACAGAGCCAGCCCCAAATAATTTTTTTCACATGCAAAAATGTTTTATTACTATAGCATGTACAAACTATAAAAGAGTGATAAGCTTTGATGCCTGTGTTGTGATACAGAGGTGGAAATCTGACATCCAGCGCTGGAAGAAGAGGGCATCAGATTGTATTCCCAGTGCAGTCCTCATAGACCACGGGGGCTTCAGGTGCAGCTCCTCTCAAGGCCTTACCTTGACGAGGTCAGCAGCAGTCAAGCTGACCACACAGGCTAGAGGACTCAAGGGGAGGAGCCTTTCTGTTTCTAGACAGGTGTCATCAGAAGCCAGAAGGGAGCTTTAAGTTTCTTTTTCACAGTGACAGCTGGTTGCTTTTGTCTGAGGGGCCGTTAGTCTTCTCTGGCTTTTCTCTAGTACTGTTGACAGCTCCCAGAGCCGGCCTGCCAGCTTCAGGTAAGGCTGGTGAAACTCTGACCATGTTTGCTAATTAACTGTGTTAAAACCTGTCATTTCCCACCCAAGGCCTTCAGCCCATCCTAGGAGTCACACGGGCCCCCGATTCTCCATTGTGCTTACCAACAAAGATCAGAGTGGCTATTCTATATCTTCAAGACTCCTCTCCCAAATCAATTTTCAAATATTTACAACCCATGGTTGGCTGAATCTGCAAATGTGGAACTAAGGAGGGTTGACTGTGTACGTGTGTGTGTGTGTGTGTGTGTGTGTGTGTGTGTGTGTGTGTGTGATGGAAAACAGACACAGGAAATCAAAGAGCCCTGAAGTCCCATTCTGGGATAGCTGCCTTCCAAGCCTTGCTGTTCTGGGATCCACCTCTGGGCAGGCACAGTCATGGATGCGTGCCTTCCTGGAATAGTGGCCCTACATCTTTGCTGTTTAGAGGTCTGGTATTTTTCCATACATAGTATGAAAATTTCCTAGGTTTGTTAACCATCCTGTTTTGGTTTTGTTTCTATGTATGCATGTATGTATGTGTGCAAGAGAGTTTTGCTATATATCCCAGGTTTGCTTGAACTTGTGACCCTACTGCCTTAGCCTGCTCGCTTCGGGGATTACAGGTGTGTACTCCTGCACCCAGCTTGTTAACTGGTTGCTACATTTATATTTCCCCTAATATTTGAATTAGTTACACCTCCATCTCCATATTCCTAACATTTCTGTGAAGTTCCCTGATGAGATTTTTTTTCCTTGCAATAAATTCTCACCTGACAGAGTGTACAAGAGGATATACTCCTTTTTAATTTTGATCCATTTCTGGAAACATATTCCCAGCCCAGCTTTGACAGATTTATATTCTTCCTGCCTGCAAAAAAAAAGCCTGTACTTCCCCTACACTTTGGGGGAGTCCTAAATGTCAACATCAGGTTTCAGTGACTGCAAAGGATCCAGCGACAGCCCTGTCCTTTAGCCACATGCAAATCAACATGGCCACATAACCCACATCTTTGTTAACACCCTTTGTTGTCACAGCCTAGCGTTGAAGATCTTGTAGAGATGAAAATAATTATAAAAACCTCTCAAAATAGCCGCTAGTCCGGTATAGAAGAAAACTATGATTCAGGCTGGGGTTAGGGGACCCAGTGGTAGTGGCAGGGACCCCAGGCCCTTGTCCTCTGGGTTATGCTATCTCCCCACCCTTCTATACCAGCTACACCCCTGAGCCTCTCTCTTCCCCAAAGCAGCACTGGAATGTTTTTGTCTGTGCAGAGATAAGAGCAAGCTTCTACTCCCTTGGTGGTTAGGATTGGTTTTTAGGCTGCCTGGGAAGGCTTGCCTCCACCCCACAGCACCACCATCAGGGTCTTCAGGGGGCAGCTTTTGTCCCTGTCAGCACTTCTAACTATTCTTCCACCCCCTCCTCCAGCCCCTCCCACATTTACCCTCTCTACTCCACTCAACTTTTGAGAACCTCCTGCTCTTCCTCCTCTTTCTCTTCCTCCTCTTTCTAGTCCAGTTTACGTTACCCAACTACTCTTGGGCATGGCGCCTGCCCCAGGATGTGGTTAACTAACCAGAAAGCTGACTCTCCTCCTAGCAGTGATCAAATGCCAATAGTGGTGGAATTTGGTGCCCACTTCCCCCTGCCTCGCTCCACATGGGGATTTTGCCTGGCCTGAGCGTGTGCAGGTCTTGTACATGTTGACACTATTGCTGTGGCGTCATGTGTGCAACTGCTCTGTTGGGTCTGGGAAATGCATTCCTTGAAGTCAGCCACCACCTCTGGCTCTTACACCTCGTTCTTCCTTACCCGTGTCTGACTCCTGCTGCCAGCCTGCTCTGTGTTCTTTCCTGGTTTTCCTTCCCTGACCCCTGCTGGCCTCTCTTTCGGAGCACTCTGTGACAGCATTACCCTTCACTTCTCTCTGTCACCTTGTCACAATCAGTCTTAGCCTGCGAAGGCCCCATCATTCTTCAGAACTCTGAACCCACCCACATTTCCAGCTCTGTCCTTTGCCTTAGCTGGGAGCTTCTCACCTCCCACTGGTCTTTGCTGAGGAGAGCCGTCCCTGTGCTTTCTAGAATGTTAAGCAACATCCCTGGCCTCTGCCCACTGGGTGCTAGTGATATCCAGAGACATCCCAACTCTGCAGATACCCTGGTAGGGAAGAGAACTGTCCCTGACTGAGAACCACCACAACATCCCCTCCTTCCTTCCCTGTGTCCCAGCTTAAATGGATGGATGAGATTGCCTTTAATACCGGCATGACTGTAGCATGATAAAGCATGAGAAGATGGAAGGCCAGGAAGGCAGACTTGAGTTGGAAGGGGTCTCCCAGAGCCCAGGTGTGTGAAATTCGCACAGTCCCTCTGTCCTCTGGGCTCAGTGGCCTCAGCTCTTTCTTTCTCAGCAGAGCATTCCAGTTGATAAGAGATGTTCTAGTTGATAAGGGCTGATGTGGGAAAGGTGAACTTTTGTGTCTTCTGTCCCTGCTGGGCCCAGAGCTCTCTTGCTTACGTATATAGTTCTGGGGCAGAGGCTAGTTGTAGAGGAACTCCTTTGACACAGCTTTTAGCTGTATTCATTAAAGACCAGTGGTGTGGTGTGAATCAGACCAGACCTGGCATGGAGTTGCTGTCCAGTAAATAATGGTGAGCAGATCATTTGAACAGCAATTGTCTCTGGGTTGTAGGACCATGTGTGACACACGTTGTTTTGCCTTGTTTCACTTTCTAATCTACCTTTGGGAGTTTGTGTTCCTTTATAAAAATCAATCCCATGAATATTTTCCCCCAAATTCAGGTATGAAAGCCCATGAATATTTTTCCCTAGTTCAAGAGGGAAAGATGCCCCCCTCATTCAATATGTCTGTCTTTCCTAGGTCTGACCACCAGAAGCATGGCAACCAGCGCTGTCCCCAGTGACAACCTCCCCACCTATAAACTGGTAGTGGTGGGAGACGGAGGTGTGGGCAAGAGTGCCCTCACCATCCAGTTTTTCCAGAAGATCTTTGTGCCTGACTACGACCCCACCATTGAAGACTCGTACCTGAAACATACGGAGATTGACAATCAGTGGGCCATTTTGGATGGTGAGACCTGATGGCAGCCTGTGGGGTGGGTTATTACATGGAGAGGACCAGGGAAATTTGATAGGCTTTAGTGGAACAACATGGTTTCCTGCTTGCTGTTATTATGGAATGGTTGCTATAAGGCAGTGTGCAGCTTCCAGGGGGAATTCTAGATCGAGATCAGGTCTTGGTAGAGTGCTTAAAGACCTTAGCGGTAATGAAAGTGGACAGTGAATGAAGAGGCGGGGCTAGAATAATCCTGCCAGCTCAGAAATGCTGTGCTGGGAATTGCTTCTTTGAGTAGAAGCTCTGATGAGCAGGCACAGAAGTTTCAAGCTAATGCAAACGAGAAAGCAGACATTTTCTTTTTTTAGATTTTATTAAGGAAAACTGAGAAAGAACTCCCAAGAATAGGAGGTGCTCAAAATACCTGAAAAATGATTTCTTAATAACCAGCATTTACTTAGGAAGTGTCCCTTTGTTGAGGGATCTTGCAAGTGCTCTGGTCAAAGTTAGTGTTTCTCAAAGTGTGGTGGTCAAGGAGCTTACTAGACATGTGAGTGCCCAGGCCCCTTTTCATCCTGAAACTCCAAGAATGGATGGCTTGTTTTTAGCACACCCTGTCAGGATTGCTGCAGCTGGAGATCACTGCTCTGGATTCCCACTGGCCATGATTTTCTATTGTCCACATCTCTTTCCTGAATGAAGCCCATTAATCACAAGCTGCTGGTCTAGAGGAGAGTCTGGAAAGCTGCTGACACACAAGTTTCTTTCAGATAAATGCAAATATTTTTCTTAGTCTGTGTCTTGTTTTCCATTCTCTTGACAGTTTCTTTCAAAGACTAGATGTTTTTTGTTTGATGACGTCTAGTTTATTAGTTCTTTCACAGAGTGTACTTTCAGTATTTTGTCTAAGAAATCTTTGCTTAACCCAAGGTCATGACTGCATTTCTCATGGTTTCTCCTGGAAGTTTAATTGTTTGGGTTTTTCATTTACGTTTTGTTCTCTATTCTGTACACTTTGCATGTGGTGTGGGGGTGGAACAAATCTCCCAGAGTTCCTTGTTGAAGATTCTTCCTTCCAGCTCCCAGTTAATTTTGTTCCAATAGTGAGAACCGTTTCCCTGTGTAGTCTGTTTTTGATCTGGATGTCTGATGTAAGACAACATACCACTGCCTTCACAGCAATGGCTTTATAACAAACTTAGTGGTCGAAGCCATGAGAATGAATATATGCATTACAGACTCAGGTAAAATTTCCGATTTTATTTGGGATAGTGTGGAATGTGTGTACAACATAAAGGAATCTCTGTACTGTTCGGTACTGAACCTGGGGCCTTAACACATGCTAGGCAAGTGACATAGTCCTGAACCATATTTCAGTCTTGAGAACTGATGTCTTAGCTCACAGTGCTGAGCCTTTTAACCTGTGAACACTGTCTCTCTCCACTTATTTAGGTCTTCCTTGATCTCTCAATTGATTTGTACTTTTGAATACATAGGTCTTTTATGTACATTTTGTCAGATTTATACTTACATCTGCATTGATGTTATGATAAATGGCTTTTAATTTCAGCTTTAATTGTTTGCTGTTAGAATATATAAGTATAAATGATTTCTAATTTGGGGGGTTTGTTTTGTTTTTTGAGACAGGGTTTCTCTGTGTAGCCTTGGTCATCTGAGAACTTTCTCTGTAAACCAGGATGGCCTCAAACTCAATCCGCCTGCCTCTACCTCCCAAGTGTTGGGAGTAAAGGCGTGTACCACCACCACCTGGCTGTGATTTCTAATTTTTAAAATGAGTTTAAGATAACTTATGAAGTAATGGGTTTCAATGTGGCACTTTACACATGTATGTCATTATATATGTTTTTAAAATCCATTCCCTGCCCCACACACTACATTCCCTGTGCCTCCTGACCTCCTCCAATATAATTGATTTTTATATATTTATCATATAACCCACTGGTTATTAGCTTTAGTGGGTCTTTATGAGATTCCTTTCTGCATGGATGATCATGTTGTCATAAAGGCAGTTTTATCTTTTCCTTTCCAATTGATGGGCTTTCTTTTTCTTGCCTTATTTCAATGACTAAAGCCTCCAGTATTGTGCTGAGTTGTCACAGTGAGAACAGGCATCCTCGCCTTATCCTAAGAGGGGTACTGAGTCTTTTGGCGTCAGTCTGATGTTAAGTGTAGATTTATTTGGTGGAGATGCCCTTTGTCAGGACAAGGAAGCTCCTTCCTCTAGTTTGCAGAGTCTTTCAGTCAGGAACAGATGTCAGATGTTCTCAAATGCCTTCTCTGGCTGAAATAATCACATGGCTTTCCTTTTTTAGTCTGCTAATGTGGTAAATTATGTTAAATTTCCCCCCTAATTTTTGAAAACATTTTACTTACTTTTATTTAGTGTGTATGTATTGGGGGAGATTGGAGCACGTACTAGAAGCCTGTATGTGGAGGTCAGAGCACAGCTTGGGGGAACCCATTCTCTACTCCATCATGTGGGTCCTGGGATTTGAACTTCTGTCATCAGGCTCGGTAGCAAGTGCCTTTCTGCACTGAGTCATCTTGCTGGCCCTTTCCCTAATGTGTAGCTAACTTTTCATCCCTGAAATAAATAGGTTGTGATGAATTGTCATTTCATATGCTATTGGCTTCAGTTGGAAAGAATTTGATACAGAAATTATTTATGTTCTTGAGGGATATTAGACCATTTTTAAATTATAATTTATTTATCTAACTTTAGTATGAAAGTAATGCTGGCCTCCTAGAATGAGTTGGAATTAACCCTTCTTTTTCAATTTCTCTAGGAGAGTTTAAGTAAACATCTAATTTCTTTCTTATGTGTTTGGTAGAATTCACTGATAAGACCCTCTGGACTGCAAGTTTTATGGATAATCTTCTAAACTATGAATTAAATGTCTTCAATAGACAAAGGGTCATTGAGTCACTTCTTTAGTCTTCAGTGAAACTTGGTAGTTTGTGATTTTTTTTAAAAAATTGTTCCATTTTCCAGGGGGTAGTGGCTCACACCTTTAATCCCAGCACTTGGGAGGCAGAGGTAGGTGAATCTCTGAGTTTGAGGCCAGTCTGGTCTACAGAGCTAGTTCCAGGACAGCCAGGACTGTTACACAGAGAAACCTTGTCTCGAGACCCTCCTTTCCCCTCCAAAAAAAATTGTTCCATTTATCAGAGTTGCCAAACTTATTGGCATAAGGTTTTCATAATATTCTTTTATTATCTTTGCAATACTTGTAGATTCTACACTGATGTCATCTCTCATTCCCGATATAGGCAGGGTTGGGTTTATAAGTATCGATTTTCTCAGAGTCAGCCAGCACTTACATCCATTGATTCTTCTCATTTAGTTCCATTGATTTTTCACTCATATCTATTCTTTCTTCTTTACTTACTTTGGATTTACATTTGTCTTGTCCTCATGTCCTTGAATGTTGAGTGTCTTTCTGTTCTGCCCAGGCTAGTCTCCTTCTCCTGGGCTCAGTGATCCTTCCACCTTAGCCTCCCAGGTACCTGAGACTCAGGGACACACCATATTGTTCTCTTGCCTGAAATGCAAGCTGAGTTGTTGATTTGAGTCATTTTTTTTCTTTTCTTGGGATATTTGTTTAGCACTATAAAATTCTCTGAATTACTCCTTTAGCTGTGTCCCACGAATTGTAACATCTTTTTCCTTCCTTCCTTCCTTCCTTCCTTCCTTCCTTCCTTCCTTCCTTCCTTCCTTCCTTCCTTCCTCCCTTCCTTCCTTCCTTTTTTCCAAGACAGGGCCTCACTATTTAGTGCTCTCTGGAACTCACTCTGTAAACCGGGCTGGCCTTCAACTCACAGAGATCTGTCTACCTCCGCCTTCCAAGTGTTGGGTGGATTAAAGGCATGAACCACTACACCTGGCCTATGTTTTAATTTCTATTCATATCAAGTTCTAATTTTTCTTTAGGTTTCTTCTGTGACCCATTGGTTATTTAGAAGTCTCTTCCTTAGTTTTCAAGAATTTGGGACTTTTCCCGAGATCTCTCTGTTCTTGATCTTTAATTCGAACGTGTCAGGGAACATAGAGTACATTATTTGACGTCTTTTTTGAGGCTTGTCTCTGTGCCCAGAAGATGGGCTGTCTTTGTAGATATTGCTGTCACTGGGTGGGCTGTTCTGTGAGTACCTCACAGATCACACTGACTGATAATGTTGTCCAAGTCTCTGTGTCTTCATTGGTTTTCTGAGTACTTGTTCTGTCATTTTCTGCATGTTAGGGAGTAATTGTAAATTCCTTATTTTCTGCTGGGGTTTTTCCTGGTGCAATAAAAAAAAAAAAAAAACCACTCTGTTGTTAAATGCATAGATGCTTGGAACTGATGTAGCTTCTTGACAGCTGGTCCTTCATAGGCATTTAGGACTGATAGAGCCTCTTGGCAACTGGCCCTCCAGTCACATTACAATGCTTTCACCTCTCCGCACTGCACCGTGAAACCATCAGGATCTTGTTCTGGGTACCTGCATACCGTTTATCAGCATCCTTACCCTCTGCTGAAGGGATGCATGTTATGGTATGAGAAGCGCATCACACATAAAACACACCAGCCTTTGGGGACTTGTCTGCAGCCTGAGGTTTTGATCATTTCACTGGGCGACAGGTAGACAGGTATGTCCCTACTCAGGAATTTGCATGTGGTCTTCTCCCCTTCTAGCATTCTCTTCCTGCAGAAATAATTCGTTAGGATTTTGTCTTTTGTTTTAAGGCAGGTCGCACGTATGGCATGCTAACTTTGAACCTGCCGTGCAGCTGAGGTGGAACTTGAGTTTCTGCTCCTCCTGCCTCTGCCTCCTGAATTCTGGGATTATAGGTATATGCCAGGCCTTTGGCCATGGTAGGCAAGTACTTTACCAACTGAGCTACATTCATAGCCTATTAAATGTCACTTTATTGGTGACATTTTCCATGACCAAGACATCTGCATTAGTATTCACCCACCCCATTATTTCTGTCAGTACATATATTTTAATAAATTATCAAATACTGAGCAATGTATGGGCAGTAACAGGTTTGATTGATTAGTTACATTATTTTCTTTGTTTTCTTAATTCTTAGTAAAAAAAATCTACTCATAACTATTAAAATAAAAATTTACATTTATGCACTTTCTTTATTACTTTTTATTTAGTGCATGTATGCATACACACATGTGAGTGCTTTCCTTGGCTATGGCACATGTGTGGGGGGCAGAGGATGACTTGTAGAGGTTGGTTCTCTCCTTCCACTATGTGGCTCCTAGGGATCAATGTAGGTCATCAGGCTTGGGGGCACATGCCTTCACCTACAGAGCCATCTCAAGGACCCCTTTATGCAATTTCTTGGCTGTAATTCAGTTGCTTTTTTCTGCTTTTCTTCTCTCTCTCTCTCTCTCTCTCTCTCTCTCTCTCTGTCTCTCTCCCCTTCTCTCTGTCTCTGTCTCTCAGTCTCTCTGTCTCTCTCTGTCTCTCTCTCTGTCTCTCTCTCTCTGTCTCTCTCTCTGTGTCTCTCTCTCTCTTTTATATGAGGTCTCCCTGTGTAGCTTTGACTAGCCTAGAACTTACTATGTAGGTCAAGCTGACCTTGAACTCACAGAGGTCTGCTTGCCTCTGTCTTCAGAGTGCTGGGGTGAAAGGTACATACCATCGCACCCAGTTTTCACCTTCTAAAATAATTGCAGGCATTATCTATTGGATTATATATCATACCTTAGGATAGACTGAATTAAATAAGTAGAAATAAGTTTCTATACTGCAGGTCTTATAAAACCCTTTACTGTACAAGTGTATATTAGGAGTACATTAGTAGAGTATACTGTTAGGATTTCCCAAAAGAACCAGTTTTTGGCACTTCATTTTGGGCTGTGTTCCATAGAAAACATTCAGAGAAATATTGCATAATACATACAGAGAAGAACACTGCTTTGTACAAGCTTAGTCAATGCTATTTCTTTTTATTGCCAAGTAAGCGTCTTTAATGTTTTTCTAAGTAACTTTGGACATTTGCTTCTGAGGGGGAAGAAGTGTTTTCCAGAGTGCTTTTAGATTTTGTGATAACATTTCTTAGCAGCAGAGACAGGGGAAACATGGCTGCGGCATTACTTTAGAAGCTTGGATCAGTGAAACCAGGCCTGACTTAGTGTTTTAGGGTTTCTATTGCTGTGATGAAACATCATGACCATATCAAGCTGGGGAAGAAAGGGTTTATTTGGCTTAAAGTTCCACGTCACAGTCCATCATCAAAGGACATCAGGACAGGAACAGTCAATTGGGGTAGGAACCTGGAGGCTTGAGCTGATGCAGAGGCCATGGAGGGGTGCTGCTTACTGACTTGCTCCCCATACTTGCTCAGCCTTTTTTATAGAAGCCAGGACCACTAGCTCAGGGATGGCACCACCCATAATGGAATGGGCTGGGCCCTCCATAATCACTAATTAGAGAATTGCCTATAGTCTAGTCTTGAGACATTTTCTCAGCTGAGGCTCCCTCCTCTCTGATGACTCCAGCTCATGTCAAGTTGACATAAAACAAGACAGCACACTTGACGTATGGCATTACCTACCTAGGCCTTCCCTGAGAATAGATACTAGATGCCCACATTCTGCAGCATAAGATCTCCCACTGAAAAAAGGGCTTAAAACATTTCAGCTGAGTATGGCTTTTAAAAGGATGACCCCCTGGGTTGGGGATTTAGCTCAGTGGTAGAGCACTTGCCTAGCAAGCACAAGGCCCTGGGTTCGGTCCTCAGTTCTGGGCTGTGGGGGAGGGAGGATGACCCCCTTATATAGAGAACCTTAATCAGAGGCCTGTTATATTTAGGCCTGGGCGTAACACTGAACCTTTCTGGAGCCAGTCTGTTTTCGGGAGGTTTGCAAACCTGGTAGGGCCAAGGCTTTACCTGGGCAACCAGCACCCTGAGGTCCTGCTTCCCTGCTGGCTACCATCTAGAGATGTGTCAAGCCTGGGGGTAGATGCCTTCAATTACTCCATACCCAGCCAATATCAAAGTGCTTTGGATTCTGATTTCTCCTGTTCTAGACTGAGAAAGGGCAAAAGCATGGCAATGAGAACAGTGATGGTAGTGAGTGTGTGTATGTGGAGGGAGTGGAGGAGGGGGGGAACCATCACAACAGTGAGGATGTCATTGAACATTACTTCGGGAAAATCCATGGACACACTCTTTAATTCTTATAAACACTGTCATGGTAGCTGCTGTTGCAGGTGGGAATAGGGTTAGTGTTATTGTTTGAATACAGAATGTTTCCCATGGGCTCATGTGTTGAATGCTTGGTCACCAGCTCGTAACAATATTTTTGGAGGTGAGAGCTGCTTGTTGGAAGCAGGTCACTGGAGGTGTGTCTTTGAAAGTTCTGCGTAGTCTCCAGCCCCCACCCCCGTTGCTCTTTGCTTCCTGTCCACCAGGAGACAAACAGCTTTGCCCTCCACATATTCCTACCACCGTGATATTTGGTTTCAGCATAGGCCCATGATCAACAGAACCAAGGACGGTGAACTAAAAATCTCTGAATAAATCCTTTCTTGAGTTGGTTTTCTCAGGGACTTGGTCACAGTGCTAGTGACTGACACTCAGCAGTTGATGCATTGACCTTCTGACATTCAGCACTGGCTCAAATACCCAGTGACCACCACAGGCTGCATCATCTGTTGGGCAGGAGAATCTTCTCCAATGTGACAGCCAGTTCTGGTGTCTCTTGGTAATAGGAGTTGAACCCCCAGGGAGAAGGCACATGGCTGGTTGTCAGGATTCCATCCCACCCTTGGCCCGTCTTCCTATGCTCAGCCTCCAACGTCTATGATCACATATGCAGGCACACTCAGGAGGAGCCCTCTGAGGGTCTGCTCCATGGAGGTCCACAGGCTTCTTGCTATCTGACAAACCTATTTGTTTTATTTCAAGGAGCCACACTCTCAGTGTTCTCCCAGAACCTGGAGAATGGAAAGAGAAGTCAGTTTATCCCAAGTCTGTGAACCCCTGGGCTTTAGAGCAAACTGGCTCTGAATTCTTTCCCACGAGGGCTTGAGACCCTCATCTCACACCCCATGGTTAGGACTGGGGACATCCCCTCTGCACAGTCTGTCCACCCTTCGACTGCAGGCTTCTCTTCATTGCTTCCTCCTGGCTGGCTGGCTTCTCTTCTGGTCTCTGCCTTTGGTCCCTTCCTTACCATGGCTCGTACCTGTGTGGCTCACTTCATTCCAGTTCTGTTTATGAAGAGAACCTTAGGCAAAGTCTTGGAGTTGTACGTTTGAGATTTTCTGTTGACCTCTCTCTCTCTCTCTCTAGATATATATAATAGAATCTACTATTGGAACTACATTTAAATGTGCAGGTGTGTGCTATTCAATTCATTATCCTTGCTCTGTAGCCATCCTCACCATCTATTTCCAGAACTTTTCATCTCTCCCCACAGACACTCTTTACACACTGACTTCTGTTTCACCCTGTCCATGACATTCACCATTCTACTTCCTGTCTCTGAATATGGCAAGCCTGCATGCCTCATTACATGCTAAGGATCGGTGGGATTGTATGCCTGTCCTTTCATGGCTGACTCCTTTTACTTAGCATTGGCTTTCCTTCCTTTTCAAAGCTGACTGATGCCTCACTGCATTGTGTGCCACTTTCTGGTGTCATTCCCTCTGACAATAAACACTTGGGCCTTGGAAGCCCTCTTTTGACTGTTAGGAATGGTCTGTAATTCTCTTTGGGTCCCTCTGTTCAGTTCTTTGTCTCAGCACTGCTGTGTCCCTGTTGGTTCTGCTGGGTTAGAGCCTGGAGGCTGCTGAGCCCATCACGTCCACCCCTATGTTACTCCCAATGCAGGTAGGGAAGGGACTTGCTTGGAACCATACCTAGCTCATGGCAGAGCCAGGCCACAGCCTCCTGGCCCTGCCAGGCATCTTCTCCACCCTCTCACGTTGACTCCTGCTTTGGCAGGAGCTTTGAGTGTGCAGAATAGCTGTGGACACACACCTCTGTCCACTTACAAGACAAGCAAGTGTTCCTTGGCTTCCATCCCCACGAGGCTCTAAACTCACTCTCTTCCCTGCTGGCCTCTGGAGCTTCCAGGCCACAAAGCAGTGAAGAGCTGGTCTCCAGACCCCTTCCTGCCCAGGAGCTCTCAGGCACACAACCTGCTGTTCTTTGCTGTCTTTGTGAAGAGTGAGGGCCTGGCTGGCTGTCCTCTGGCACCCTCAGAAGCCAGGACGTTTCCATACTGGCTTCAGCCCCAAAACTAGACACAAGTTCTGTTGTCTTCTCTGGGGGCCTGGACCTTGCTTTTCCCTGAACATTTGAATCCACATTCTCTCTGGAGAGCAGGAATAGAGGAGGACATGGGAAGGGCAGGAAGGAACTGGAATGCTTATCAAGAGCTTTTTCTGGGCTAGGACTTCAGTCCAGTGGTGATTTATGCTCGCCACCCATGGCCAGCAGTAGAGTGGGCACCACAAATGCTCTCTGACCAAAAACCGAGTACAGCCAGAGCCAGCCTATCTTTACCCTTTGCCCTCTTTCCCAAAGACAATGACTTGGGGAATTTCCCCCTTTCCCTGTGGGAGCAAATGTGGCCCTTGGCCTCAGGTGATGAATCCAGCCTTGCAGGTCTGTACACGACCCTTTCTCCTGGCTCTGTGAGCCATCCCTGCACAAATGTTTCCAATGGCCTGAAGCTCCCAGATGTCCAGAGTTCTGGGGCAGGGTTTGCGGGTAGAGAGCTCTCACATGGCCAAATCCTTCCTTGCTGGTGATTGGCTCTTAGGGCTGTGCTAGCAGAGGCTACTAACCAGACTTTCCTTGCCGGCTACAAGCCAGGCTAAGGGCCTTGCAAAGATTGTTCCTGCTCGTCCTTGACAGCTCTGCCAGGTCAGGTGGGATGCAGGGAGCTAAAGGGTGAGATGAACTCACCTTGCAGTAGACGCAGGTGCTCTGCACAGCTAATAAAAAGGAGAGTCGTAGGTGAGTGGAGGAGGTGACATTTGACTGATGGTTTCAGGCTTGCTCTGGCTCAGGTGTAGAGGAATAAAACGGGGCACAATGAGGTGGTGGCCTGGGACTGTGGGGGAGGAACAAGAAGGGGTAGATTCCAGTTATAGTTTGAGGAAGAACCACTGGCTTGTGGATGGAGAATAGGCATGGGGTGGGGGAAGAGAAAATAAATTATGGAGTGGGACTGGGACTGGGACTCAAGAGACTAACTTTGGACTTGTCAAATATGAGCTGCCTTTCCTGGAAAGAGCAGAATCAAGGTGTTGCCTAGAGGAAGTGATAGACTTAGACATATAGACAGGTATCCACCATCAGGGAGGAGGAGTGGAGCATGGGTTTCAGAGAAGGGGAGGGAGGCTGATTTTTTTCTCATATATTTTTCATTAAGGTATAATCCACAGCTGGTCATGTTGGTATACAAATTTAATCCCAGCACTTGGGAGGCAGAGGTAGGTGGGTCTCTGTGAGTTCAAGACCAACCTGCTCTACAAAATGAGTTCCAGGACAGCCAGGGCTGTTAGACCGAAAAACCTTGTCTCAAAAAAAACGAAAGAAGGGTTGGGTATTTAGCTCAGTGGTAGAGCGCTTGCCTAGCAAGCACAAGGCCCTGGGTTCGGTCCTCAGCTCCAGGAAAAAAAGAAAGAAAGAAAGGAAGGAAGGAAGGAAGGAAGGAAGGAAGGAAGGAAGGAAGGAAGGAAAGGAAGGAAAGGAAAGGAAGGAAAGGAAGGAAGGAAGGAAGGAAGGAAGGAAGGAAGGAAGAAAGAAAGAAAGAAAGAAAGAAAGAAAGAAAGAAAGAAAGAAAAGGAAAACACACACACACACACACAAAGGGGAAAAAGATATAGGGGAAAATTGTGTTTTTTAGCAAACCTATCAAAGTTGTGTCTGCCCATAAACCACCAATTGATTCACAAATTATTAATCACTAGAATTACAGCCATTGATTCCATCTCCCAACAAACACTCATACATGAGCGGCCACTCCTCATCCCCAGACCTCAAACTCTCCAGTCTACTCTCTGTCCTCGTCTATTTATGTGCTCTCACATCTCATATGCTTGGAATTGTACAGCGTGAGTCATTCGTGAATGGCTTCAGTGCTTGGAAGGCTCAGTGAGTTGCAGTAGGCATTTAGATTCTTCTCTTTCATGTGTGGGTGACATGCTGGTGTACAGACACACAGCTTTACACAATCTTTCATTGGTTCCTGGGGTTGTCCTCACTTCTTGGCTCTTGGATGGATGGTGTCGCTGGGAACACTCAGCTGCATGCTTTTGCTTGGACTTAACATTTTCAGTTCTCTTAGGTGCACTGCTTGGGGTCATGTGTTTAACATTACATTCCACCAGCAATGCATGATGGGTCCACAGACTTGAGGTGAGATGTTTTGGGGGAATTGTGAAATTTACTCTGAGTAGGCTTCGTTTCTGAGACAAGAGTGGAGGTGAGAATAAAGGAAGTTAGTGGTTACAATAGTTGGTGACGGGTGTGTTTAAACTCCTTAGTGCTCGGGACTCTATTAAAAAGGGAACTGCCAGCGCGTCCTCTTCCCAGGTCTGCGTGTCTGCCCAGGGGCAGGTGTAGACTTTGGGGGGAATGTGATGGAGCCTATTGGGAGTGGGTATAGGAAGTAGAGCCTCGAGCCTTCCATGATGCTAGCCTCAGGCATCTGTCTTTAGCCTTCCTTTTCTGCTTGCCTGTTATCAGGCTTTGGCCATGCTGCTGTTAACTTCTCACTCAGAGGCAGGTAGTCGTAAGGAACAGAAAGATCTCCACCAAGGATGACTTCAGACCTACTCCGTGGCTCATTAGCACACCAGCCTGAAGCTTTCCCACCTCAGCTTACCTCAGTTTCTTAACCTCTGAATGGCTGGCCTCCCAGAGTGGCTGTGAGATGGAATCGGGGTTGTGGGTCAGCATTGTGTCTCTCCTTTCTTCACAATGACGAGGGCCGCTCCCAGGCTCTGTTCTGTTCCCATGATGCTCTTGAGCTCTGACTATGCCACTGAGACCTCTTGGTGCCCTCTGCAATGTCTTCTCTGTGTCTGCCAGTCTTTTCGTCACTGACAGATACCCGAGAGAACAGTTGAAAAGGAAGAAAGATTGATTTCTGCTCACTGTTGCAGAGGGTTTGGTCGGCCATCCACCAGCTCCATCACTCTGGGCCTCAGGTAAGGCAGAACGTCACAGTAGCAGGAATATATAGAGTAGGAAGGGGAGAGAGAGAGAGAGAGAGAGAGAGAGAGACAGAGAGACAGAGAGACAGAGAGACAGAGACAGAGAGAGACAGAGAGAGATGGGCCAGAGACAAGAGTCCTTTCAGAGGCCCGTCTGCAGTGGCCTACTTTCTCCACCTAGGCCCTACCTCTGAATGTTTTTACCACCTCCCAAAATAGAGCCACCAGCTGGAGACAAGCTTTCAGCATATTTTATATTCAAACTGTAACATTCCCATCGCTGAGAGCAGCATCAGAGTAGGAATATCCCTGGCTCCTCTGAGAACTCTGTAAAGTCATGGAGCATCTTCCCAGAATGGGCACTCACACCTACAATTTGCACACCAAGCCAGGGGATCTCGGGCTGCACACACACCTTCCCCACAGTCCCCTCTCTCCAGGCACCATGGCTGCAATAGTGTCAAGAACAGGTATCCCCAGGGCTAGTGGCTGTGGAATATTACTTGCTTAGCCATCTTGTTGAGGAAGCTCCTGTGACTGCCAAAGGGGATCCTCCCCCACGGCCAGGGAGCCAGCTGGAGGTCCTTCCCTGGAGGCCGTCCCAGGTGACCTGGCTTTCACAGCCTGCCAGTGCTTTGCAACTGAAAAAAATAAAATCCCCTTTTCTGGGGACAGTGCGTGGTCGTGCATCCAGCCTTGCTGCCAGGCCCTGGGCCTTGCCCTATTAGACACCCAACCCAGAGAGTGTGCTCAGTTCCAACAGGAAGGAGCGAGCCTGTCACTGAACGCTCTCAGTGAGATGACATGGTTTAATGCAGACCTAGAGCGAGGGAGGCACAGGCTTCCCTACCTAACTTGCCTGAAAACCAGGCTTCATCCTCCTCCCTCTGCCGGGCAGGCAAGCATGGGGAGTACAGGAAGGCAGCAATCTCTGGATGGGGTCCTGCAGACACGCCATCTCTAGAGCTCACTGTCTTTATTGTTCTGTGTTCTGGAACCCTTGTTTCCTCCATCAGTGAAAGTTGGAAAGTCAGGTTTTAGCACTTTTCCTATAAGTTGAAAGGGCCATTTCACCAAGGTCAGGGCATTTCTTGCCTGAGTCAGGGGGTGCACCTTGTACTTTAACACACCTTTTTGAGTCCTCTTTGGAGCTGTGTCTGGGGAAGACCCGAGGGAACAGTGCCTGCTCTCGATCTCTGCTATTCCACTACAGAGTGTAGCGCTGAGCCAGGTTAAGAGACACAGAGATGAACAACAGAGAGCCTACACTGGAGGAAGGCTTCAGAGATGGGGGTCAGAGGTGAGACGCCCCCTCCCCCCCATGAAGGAGACCTCCTCAGAGGTCTGCCACTGAGCCAACGGTAGCTGGGACAAACAGTGAGGAGGGGAGAGGCTTCCATGTTGGAAGTCATAGCTTCAGCATGTGTTTGGAATCTGGACAGCTAGTCTGAATCCAGGTACTCTGACCCACATCTAGATGAATAAAGAGGAGGAAGAAAGGGGGGGTGGTGGCAAGAGGAAGGGAGAGAAGAGGAAGAGGAGGAGGAAGAAGAGCAGGGAATGAGGAAGAAGAAAAGGAGGAAGAAGGAAAGGGGGCAGTCTGGACGGAGGCCTCAGAGACCCTGGCTGACCCCCTTCAGTGCTGGCTGCCCACCCGCCTGAGACTTGTGTAATGCTAGCGTGCGTGCGGGACTAGCGCCTAGAGCAGCCTCCCCAGATCCTGCTGCTCTGCTGTTTTCCATCTCTAGACTCTCCTCCGCGCTCAGCCTGCATCAGCACACACACTGGCAGAACCTCTCTTCCCCCACAGTGAGTAAGACTCTCTGTCCCCAGAGGCCTCCTACCTTCCTGAGCAGAGGGAAAGCAGGCAGAGTTGCCTTCCTGAGGGCATAAGCTGGGTGCCTTCAGGACTCGGCTGGCGTCTGTCCCAGGTGTTTCCAGGTGTGTGTGTCAAAGCAGAGGCTGCCCAGCTCAGCATCACCTCCTCTGCCTGGATGCATGTCTCCTCAGGCCAAGAATAACTTTCAGTCATTTATGTCTTCAGTTTTACATTTAATTACTGGTATATCAGGTTGTGTACTTGGATCATCCATAATTTTCTATAATTATTATTTAAATGTTATTAGTATATGTTGTTAATAATGGGCCTTGTTATGACACTTTCATAGATGTATATAATTACTCCCCTTATCCTCTCTTGTCCCCCACCCCTATCTTTTTTTCTCTTCCAAATTTCTCCTTTACACACACACACACACACACACACACACACACACACACACACACACACACTCTCTCTGTATCATATAGACCAGGCTGGCCTCGAACTCACAGAGTTTCCCTGCCTGTTTCCTGAGTGTGACACCATCCCTGACTTTTTTAAAAATATGGATTCCACATATAGATCCATCTTTCTGAATCTGGCTTATTTCACTTAGGGGGATGATTGCTACTTCCACTTTCCTGCACACACAGCATTCTGTCCCCCTTCATGCCTAAGTAGTGCTGTGGGGGTGGTTTAGACTCGGTCAGGTATGTACTCAGGAATGATTTAGCTGAGCCGTGCAGTAGCTCCATTCTTAGACTTTTGAACAATTTCCATGGATTTTCCTAGTGACAGCACCTGTTTCTATTCCAACAGCAGTGTGCATGTTTCCTGGCATCTTTGCCAGCCTTTGGTGCCCTTTGCTTGGCGACAGCCGTTCTGACTGGGGTAAGAGAGGATCTCAGTAAACATCTGATTTTCATTTCCCTCTTGTTAACGATAACATACACTTTCCTATTCTCCTTTTGAGAGCTGCCTCCCATGGGAGTGTTAGGATTCCTTTCTAGTTCTGTGAAGAATGTCGCTGACACTTGGATAGGCTGATTTCTGCCATCTTGCTTGTCTTGGCTGTGTGCTGCCCCATGCTTTATTCTCGATTTAGCTCTTCCATTGACTAGGAAGTCTGAGGTTTTGCTTCTGTTTCTCAGAGGTATCGGATAGACAAAAGACTATGCCTTCGTGTATTTTTCTATCAGCATCATGATATAATCAGGATCTGTAGCCTCTTCCCAAACAAAGGAAACTTCAGGCAGGGTTAAGTCTCCTTTAACCATTGCCAGAATAAGGACAACACATTAAGACCAGAATTATAGGGGCTGGGGAGATGGCTCAGAGGTTAAGAGCATGTACTGTTCTTGCACAGGAGCTGAGTTGAGTTCCCAACACTCATGTTGGGGAGTTCACAACAGCCTGTAACTTCAGCTCCAGGGGATCTGATGCCTACTTCTGGCCTTTGGGTACTGCACTCATGTGAACATACCAATACACACACACACACACACACACACACACACACACACACACACACACACTTCATAATAAAAATAATTTTAAAAAGGTAAATGAGTATTTCCCTTCTCTTCCCAACAACTTTTTATATATATTCTAGCCCCCTTTTTTACCATTTATTTGAGGCAGGGCCTTGCTACGTTGCCTGGGTTCACCTTAAATTTCCCATCCTAGCGCCTCAGCCTCATAAGTAGCAGAGAGAACAGACCCATGCTATGGGATGGTCTTTCTATATGCTGTGAATATGTGTTACTACCATTGGTTAATAAATAAGCTGCTTTGGCCTATGGCAAGGCAGCTTAGAGGCAGGCGGGAAATCCAAGCAGAGAGACTGGGAGAAGGAAGGCAGAGTCAGAGGAGACACTGCAAGCCGCCACAGGAGCAGGATGTAATAGAACACAGGTAAAGCCACAGATGTGGCAATACATAGATGAATAGAAATGGGTTAATTTAAGATGTAATAGCTAGCTAACAGTAAGCCTGAGCCAGAGACCAAACAGTTTGTAATTAATATAAGCCTCTGTGTGTTTATCCTGCCGACCACATCAGTAGGACACAGGAAAACTTCCATCTACAGACCCGACCATCAAGCCTGGCTCCCACAGTCTTCTCATTGAGAACAAGTGTTTTCTTCATTCAAATGTTTGCTTACCTACCGCCATTTATAATGCACTCAACTTTCTCTTGCACAGATTTAGCCTTCACTCCAGTGACTTATATTCTCCAAGAATTCCTCTAGAAAACATGGGGATGTTCCTGCAGTGTCAGATATGAGCATTTCTCTTTCCAGAGGTTTTTTGTGTTATTATTGTTGTTTTGAAGATAGACTGTCTTGTAGCCCAGGCTGACCTTGAACTCCCTATGTAGCCTAGGCTGGCCACGAACTCCTGTTCCTTCTGCATTCACGTTTCAAGTGTGTGTCCCCATGTCTGGCTTCAGGGGATTCTCTTTTATTTTCAGATTCATGCTGAGTTTTAATTTTTGAATGACCTCTAGTTTTTTTTGATAATATATACCTTAAAGTCTGTGAATATATTAACTACAGTGTTAGCATCAGGCCTTTCACTCTCACATCTCTTCCCATGCACATAAGCCAAATCATAGCACTGTTGATTGCCAGTTAGAGTAGGCTGTACTTAGGACAAAAGGCAGAACTGGAGGAATCCAGCCTACCTGAGAAGTGGAATCCTGGGGTCCCCAGATTCCTCATTCTGTGGCTTTTCTTGTCACCGGTCCACAGGTGATTCTACATGAGCACCTCTCCCCTCTTTCTTCTCAGGATCTGACTCAAGGTGTTGAATGGTGTCCGCCAGGCTTAGCAGGTCGTGTGAGAAACTGAGCCCCACCAGCTCTGTCTTCAGTTGCTCAGTTCAGGGCTCAGCAGCATCCTCAGTGCAGCTGTGTCTTAGAAAGTGTTCATTCAGCATCTTGTCACTGCTCTTCCCAGCCGTGGTCCAGCCACTGTCCATCACATCTTGCCTGGATTATCCAGAAGCTTCCTAAAGCTCCCAGCTTCCACTGGTGGCTTGTCCCCTGACCCCCTAGCATTGGTCTAGTCTCTTCCCAATGTCCTCTGGATCGTGTCTTAGCCCACATTCTCCACTGGGCCCATCATGCTCAGGATGAGGAAGGGCATAGGGCAACAGACTCTCAAGATCTGCCCCTCACCCCCAGCTCATCAACTGTTGGCCACACCTCTACCTCTGAGTTTTTTGGGTAGTTCCTCTGCTGGAATGTTGCTCCTGGGGTCATGTGGCTCTGATTTAGTCATTGCTCAAAGGTCATCTACTGGGAGGTAGCTTCTTGACCTATCCAGAATGACAACAAAGGCTGCAACCACCCTTCAGCTAACTAGACTGACCCTTATACTATGTATTTACCTCTGGTAAAGTTATATCAGCCATTCAATTTTTTTATCTGCATCACTACTGGATTTTGACCCCATTTACTCTGTGACCAAATGTCCTACAGCCTGCGTGGCATATAGTAGGTGCTCAGATAGTTCTTAAATTAATAGACAAAATTGCCTGACCTCACACTCACTCCTTTAATTATTCACATACAATGCAGGTACTTTTGGGGTTAGGTCTCAGCTAGACAGGAGCACTGTATGTCAGGAAAGCATCAGGGGTCCATGCAGTGGGGGTGGTGAGGATGGCAGAGCTCCCCAGCTCCATCTGATTCCTGCCCCCGATACCCCTCCCTGCCATTGCATCCTTGGATGTGGACCTTGATTCCCAGAGGCTGTCCCTTTCTCAAGGCCTGCATGGTGTCTGTCCACACAGGGCTCAGACAGGCCCTCTTGACTGGGCTGGTATCTTTGGCGTTCTCCCCACCTGAGGGCTTCAAGGTGGAGGCCCTGTTTCTATATATGTGAAGGAGGAAATAGAGGTGCTGAGAGTCAGGCACACCCCCAGAGAACCCCAGTTTGTAAGGGCTGAATGAGGAATCCAAGCCCAGCTCTGGCGTTCCCCAGAGGGACTTGTGAAAGTTGATCTCTGACTTTCTTATCCTTGGGCTGTAGAAGTGTGGTCCAGTGAGTGCAGAGGCTGAAATGAGCCAGACAGAACCTTACACTGAAGCGGCTCCAAGGAGGTGGCTGGAAGTCCTGTGAGGACAGAATAGGCTGAGCTGCGGTGGGGTTCTACAGTCTACAGTGGCTGCAGTGGAACCAAGGGCAGCCCCAGAGTGACCTAATTCCTCTCCAGTTCTAGACACAGCTGGGCAGGAGGAGTTCAGTGCCATGCGGGAACAGTACATGCGCACTGGGGATGGCTTCCTCATCGTGTTCTCCGTCACTGACAAGGCCAGCTTCGAGCACGTGGACCGTTTCCACCAGCTCATTCTGCGCGTCAAGGACAGGTGAGGGCAGCAGACGGGCCTCTCTACTCTTGTTCCTGGCTTCTGAAAGCACAATCCTCCCTCTCCCTCCCTGTCCTCTTCTCTACTCCCCTCCTCCTCTTCTTCCCTCCCTCCCTCCTCTCTCTCCCTTCCCCTCTCTCCCCCTACAGGATTGCCCCATTATTTCCTCTAAGGTCTCCCCTGATTCTTGGTTGCTAAGCTGCTCCCAAGGCTCCAAGTCCCATGGCCCTCCTATTTCCATAAACTATCTCTCAATAAAGGAATCATTGGTAACATCTTTGTTTTCCAACTCCAATTTAACCAAATTGTATTATATGCAAAGAAAACTGAATTTCTCCTCCAGAACACACTGAAATGGGTTAAATCGCATTTGACTACACGATTTACAAGTTGCTCATTAAAGGCTTTTTTCTTCACGCTCCATAACATAATTAAATCATCCAGTGTCTGTTTTAAGCCCATCTAACACTGCCAGTCAAAGAAGCCATGCAGAAGGAAACATGAAATGAAGGAAAACAGCAAGCTTTGATGAAATCCCAATAAAGATGGAGAAATCTAGTCAATGACCATTCCACAGGAAAGGACTTGTAACTTCACCTGCCAGAGGGACACATGCACGCAGAGCAAACAGCCCTGGATTGATGTGCATTCAGCCCATGACTATATGGACCTCAAAAGAGGCACCTGAAATGGTCCAGTGGTGGGGAAATCTTAATTTACTTGCTAGTCAAAGAAATAAAAAGTCGCATTTTGGGGAGAGAGGGGTTTTCAAATTACAGTTTTTTTTGTTTGTTTGTTTTTGTTTTTATGTGAAAATATCTAATATTGCCCAGAATGACATGGGGCTGATGTTTTGCTTGATTCACATGCCAATGGGATGCTCATGGGGCATGCCTCTCTATCCCTCACTTCCTCTTGTGGGAGCCATTCTGACTTTGCAGCCTGCCGTTTGTGCAGTACCAGCCACTCTCCCTGGTGCTCTTCCCGTGTCCTGGCTGAGGGCTGCAGTAACCCTGCATTTGTCTGTCAGAGCACTGGAGAGGGAGGTGTGTCCGGGAAGCCAGGCCCTCACCCGCAGCCTCAGGCCAGCCTCAGCACTAGCCTTGAAACAGACTCCAGGCTCCTCCTTCCCAAGCTCTGGTCTCCTCTGGAAAAGAGGAGACCCACTGAGGGGGTGACATGGCACAAGGTCTGGTTGGCATCACCTTGAGTTGGTGGTGCAGGAGGATGAATCTCACTTGGCTATTGTTCTCCTGCTTCCCAGGGAGTCATTCCCAATGATCCTCGTGGCCAACAAGGTGGATTTGATGCATCTGAGGAAAATCACCAGGGAGCAAGGAAAAGAAATGGCGACCAAACACAATGTAGGTGTGTGTGTTCACATGTCTGTGTGCGTGCATGCATGAGTGTGTGTGTGTGTGTGTGTGTGTGTGTGTGTGTGTGTGTGTGTGTGTGTGTTGGGGCCTCAGGGCTGTGTGTGAGAGTCTCTATGTCATCCCTCCTGCAGTGCTGGTCCTTGGAAATGGGACTCAGGCCTCCTCCTGTGTAACTAGGCTCAGCAGAAGCAGAGAGGCCACAGGATGCGATGTGAAGGGATGTTATTTGAAATGAGCAGTAGGCCAATGAAAGCACCCTCTGCAGCCATAAGAGCCTCTGGGGTGGAGGGTGGACAGCTTTCTTCGGAGTAGCCCAGAAGCTGTGGTACTGGGTGTACTCCTGGCTGAGGCCTGCTCTGCTTGAGGCACTGGATGTGTGTTGAGCATGGGGCTGTGCAGAGGTGGCAGCTCTTCTGCCTCATAAGCCAGCACTTGGTGACACTGAATCGCTACGATCTGTTCGCTGAGCCCATCCCATGCCCAGGACTGTACTGGGGGAGCCTGGGTATCAAGACCTCTACCCTTACAGCCATAGGCATCATTATCCGCTTGCTCTCTGGATAGTTCTGGGTCAGGTCCCTGTTCCCCAGTCCAATACTGACATAGTGTACTGGCGTCCTCGGGTCCTGCCTGCTAGCTGGAAAGACAGTCTCACAAGGTAGCCCCATCTCTGCCTACTGGCCTACACTACATGTAGAGAAAGGCATGCTGGGAGCTAGTTTTGATTGGGTGTCTTCTGTATTTATCCCTTCATTCTATCATCCTAGGTCCTGCTTTTCGGTACTTACCTTTATGATGGAAACAGGCAATAAGCAAAGAAAATTAGTTCATCTGAAGTTGACACAACCTTTGGAAACAAGAAAACTAGGGAAGGGAGATCAGGACTGGGAAGAGGGTGGGATGGGTCCATTTCAGCAAGGCCTTAAGGAGGGAGGCAAAGGGATAGTCATACAGATAGCTGAGAAAGGAACATCCGAGCAAAGGAAATCATGTGTGCAAAAGCCTGAGCAAACAAGCCGCTGTGGCTAAGCAGGTGGATGAGATGACTAGTCAGAGAAGTGACTGAAGGAGTCGTGGTTCTTACAGAGGCTGAGGAGGAAAGCCATTGGGTGGAGAGAGGTGCGACATGTGGCCAAGCAGCTTCTCTCCTGTGACATGTTGAGAATAGTCCACTGGGAAAGAAGGAGAACAGAATCACGCAGGGGCTGCCCTGGCATCCCACATGAGGCCGAGCAGGGTGTGAGGGTGGCAAGAGTTGGCTGCCCTTCTAAGAACCAGCAGCATTTGCTCACAGACTGGGTATGGAATGAGAGAAAGAAAGATGGGTCCATGTGTTCTGAGACCCCTAGAGGCTGAGGATTGCTGAACTCCCAAGAGTGTGGGATGCCCAGGGGCTCTGGCTGGAGGTGGTTTCCTGCCTCCCTTCTGCATGTATACAGGGCTGCACAGTGTCCTTATCCATAGGTAGAGTTCTACCTGGTCCTTATCCGGGATGCCCACCATGACTAGACATGGCGTCCAGTTCACAAGAAGCTGCAAAGCTGCCATAGCACCCAGCTGCCCATGGAGGCCAAGTCGGGAAGTAGAAGGCTCTCGCTGACTCTCTGCCGGCCTGGCAATGTCACTGCTTGCAAGCATGTCACCCTGAGCTCTGCCTCACACCACAGGATGGCGGTCTCCTCTGAGGGTTAATTCAGCAAAGTCAGGAACAGGGAGCCCTGGGAAGCCAAATAGCCATCCCACTGTGGAGGGTCATCAGAGGCTCAAATAAAAGTGTCGAAGGCCTGAGCGGGGCCCTTTGTGTGCCTCTGCACCACACTAAGACCTGGTGCTTGGGGCCACTGCAGTGTGTGGACATCTGACCTCACACGATGGTAACTCATGGAGCTTCCCACCAACTGCTCGAACCCCTCAGCTTGCTCTGCCGCTCTCCCCATGCACTGAGGAACCAATAACTTAATTTCTTCACTGTAGTTAGCTTCTTTCAATGTATTAGAATAAAAGGCACTAAGTTTGTGATCAGCAGAAATAAATGTTATGGAAAGTAGCAAAGTCCTTTGGTCTAACCTCAGCCAGCTTACTTCCTCCCCATCCAGGAGGCCAGTACATGTTTGTATGTGGAGGGACAAGCACTTTCTGATTCCCCGGGGTACCTATCTAGGACCCAGAATTGTACCCCAACCTCCCAGAGCCTTTGTTCCACTCAGCCTGTCCAAGGCATGGCATGGATGTGGCCCATGAGGTGGCAGCCACAGCTCCCACTGGCTGTTCCCATCAGCATCCCTGGGTAAACATGGCTGCTGAGCCCCCAGGCTTAGAGACAGAGCCAGCACGAGTGGGGCTGGGCTGGAGAGCTGCGGGTAAGGGACCAGGGTGACCCAGGTCCAGAGTCCTTTTCACAGCACACTTCTCCTCAGCCTTCCCACTGAAGTTCACACTGCAGGAGCCCAGGGAAAAGGTCAGAGGTCACCCCCAAAAGAGGAATAAAGAAGATCACAGTATGCCTCAGTGTGGGAAGCGAAACAGTTTGTTCTTGAGTGGAAAAAGCCTATGTCGATAGGTAGCTATTAAGTGTCTCTGTGACTAGAGACATGAGGGAGTTAGAAAAGCCATTAGTGACACTCTCCAGCTTCACAAGGAAAGAAGACCTAGAGCCTTCTGGGGTTCTGTCCAAACAGGGCTTTGTGGATCATGGTGCCAGGTTGACCAAGATGCATTTTGCCTTCCAGATCCCATATATAGAAACCAGTGCCAAGGACCCGCCTCTCAATGTGGACAAAGCCTTCCATGACCTCGTTAGAGTAATTAGGTAAGCACTGAACCCTCTCTGACAGCTGTGCCCCTTCCTGGTGGCCTCTGGTGAAAGGACAAGCCATATTGTGACTGGATACAAGAGGAACACAGCTCCTATGCTGGGCCAGGAGCCTGGCCAGGTCCAAGCCTATAGTTTGCCATTTCTTGTACCTCTTTGCATTTCCCCCTGCCCTTTACCTTCACCTCTATACTGCCCCAAGATATAATGGGGTGGTGGTGTGGAGGCTGTAGGCATGCTATGGAGATCAGGTGTCTGGTACCCTCAGAACCCTGAGCTTTAATCATACCCCACACAGTGAAGACCAGGCCTCTCCTTCTGTGTCCCAAAACAACTAATTATGGTTCCTGGTCTCAAATTCCAGAAACTCTGTGTGTGTGTGTGTGTGTGTGTGTGTGTGTGTGTGTGTGTGTTCCCAGATTGATAGCCTCTGGGTCTTAAGTGCCAGCAGCCCTGAGACACACTCCTGAATATTCCTTTAAAACCTTACTCACTTTATGTCCGATGGCCGAAGTTGCCTCCTGGCTGTGTCCCCTGCCACCATCTAGTCAGTATTCTAAACCTTTCCTGTTCCCAACAGTTAAACCCCCATCTGCAGCACCTTATGTGGGTGACTCAGAGGCTGTTGGTCAGCTGTGACTCAGACCTAACCTTGTAATGGTGACCCTTGGTCAGCACCTCTTGGTTCCCTGCCGTGTGCACACCCCCGCCTGTAGGCCCACACACTGCACAGCCTGACCTCGTCATTACTCCTCCGTGCAGCTCTGACTTGGTGTTTGTGTTAGCAGTCGGGTGTGCTGGAAGCGAAGTGCTCACCAAGCTGCCGTGTATTGCTTGTGGACTGGTGGTACCAGAGGTACCCACCCTCTAGACCTAGGAAATGTTCACAGAAACCATGTATAAGGCTTTTGTACTCAGTTGACCAGTTGGTTTATCTAAGATAGGCAAAATAGAAAAACAGAAGCCAACTCCGTTATAAAGCACGATGGTGCTTACGATCTAACTAAACCTAGTCAGCACCCAGTGTCACTGATGTCTAGTCAGGTGACTCTGGGTTCCCCTTCCCTTTCTCTCCAGTCTTCTTACACTAAGAGATGCTTCACAGCCTGGTCTCCTTGGGTGTCCAAGACAGCAGTCCCCTCCACTCTAGGCCTGTCCAGAGCAGGCCTTCTTCACCTCCATCCCAGGCGTCGTAGCGAGGGGACAGAGGAGAAGAAAAAGCTCAGTCTGACTCTGTCTTTCCATCCCTCACTGTTCAACAGGCAACAGATTCCAGAGAAAAGCCAGAAGAAGAAAAAGAAAACAAAATGGCGAGACGACCGGGCCACTGGCACCCACAAACTTCAGTGTGTGATCTTGTGACTGCTGAGACCCTGGGCAGAGCAACCGTGAACTGCCAGCCCCCGGGACCAGCCCACTGCCTAACTGCACTGAGAACCATTTCTAACCACAGCCCTTGGCTCTGGGCACGGGAAGGGAGCAAGGGAGGATGGGCAGGAGCAGACAGGGTCTGGCTTTGCCACCTCTCCCAGGAGACAAGCCACAGCTTCCAAGCCTTTCATGTGTTGATTAAGCCCAGGTCCCAGCCTCTTGGTGGGTGTGTTGTTTAAGTACATAGGGCTGGTTTGCTGTGGAAGTGTTTATCCACACACAATGTACCAGACAAGCCATGAACAAGCTTCCTCCCTGTCCCTGTCCCCAGTGTCTGAGCTCTGATGTCTTTTTGTAGATTTTTAAATTATTTGAGTAATGATTATTTTATTAAAGAGGTCTGTGCCCACTGCCTGATGAAGTCTTCAGCAGACCTCTAGGCTAGCGTCTGGAACAGTGCTCTTGTCTTTTTAACTGAGAGTTCCTAGCAGTGCCAAACTCCATCCAGGATGAACAACGGGGATGGCGGAAGTTAGCGGAGGCCTTGGCAGAAGCCCGACCCAGGAAGCAAACAGACCCCAGAGACTGGAGAGAGGAAGATGGATTTATCTGGAGGACTTCGGTGTGGTTGAAAAAGCAGAGATTAGAAAAGAAAATCCCCTCACTGCTACCCACCCCACCCCCACCCCCCCCCCGCCCCCACAGCCACTGAAGTGAGAGCTAGCTGGGACCATTTTACCCCTAGAGGGGATTCCCTTATCCCAAAAGTGGGTGAGGCAAGTGGCTGGCTTTGCAAAAGTGTTCATTTACTTTTTAGGCAGTGAGTAGATTCTGCGTTCAGATGTGGACAGGGCCCTGGGCTTCTCAGATGCGTCCCTTCCTGCTTGCTCACATCTGTGTGTTGCTGTGCCTCTGACACAAATATAGGGATATGTCCAAGGAGGTGAATGTGACACCATCCAGAAAGCTGTTGTTCTATGATTGCTCTTAACTGAAAGCACTCAATACTATCATCACTGAAGCACCATTTCCATCTGAGTCAGCTGACCACCACCGTTATAAGCCTAGCCAGTGAGTAAACCCCTTTTGGCATCAGCCATAGGGCTCTTTTGGTGCACACCTCCATTGCCCTCATCTATCTCAGATGAAAGGGGAAAGGAAAGTTGAGCTGATGACATGGTCCATACACTTATTTCAGCAGGGACATCCCTCCCCCCCCCCCCCCGCCCCACCACGATGCACCCCTCCCTCTCTGGTTCTGCTGGTGGGGTAAAGATTGGGTTTTTCCAGCTGGGAACTGGATAGAGGGGACAGCAGGAATGAAGTACACCCTGTGGGAGGATCAGAAGAGGAGGCAGAGCAGCTAGTGAGCTCATCTGCCAGCTCATTGTGCAAAACAGAGGATCCCCACCAGGTGGCTGGGCCACTCTGGAGAATGAAACTCATGGAAAGAAATCCAAGGGAAGTGAGCACCCAGTGGATGTCCAGCCCATGATTCCTTTCCAATCTGGGAAGTCCTAAGTTGTTCACACACAGGGTCATCATCACAGAAGGCCCCATCGAAGGGACAGTTCTGCTACAGGAGGAAATGATTGCTAGCTAAAGGTCAAACTTCTTGCTAGTCAAACTGCCAGCCCACACCACTTTTTTATGTTCCTAAAAAGGATACCAAAGAACATTCCAAATGAGGTATCTCACCATTTCCCAGATCCTGTAATACTTATGAATTTTTCAACACTAGAAGGACCAGGCTTGTTCCAGCCTTAGGCGCCCTGAGTCACACCCTGGCTGCTGCCACCTGGAGCGAGGACAGCAGTGAGGTCAGGGTGCTCTGCACAGGACGCTGAGACGGAAGAGCCACTGCCAGAGAGCCCCAATCTCCTTCCACCTGCCACCAGCACGCCCCTGCCTCTCTGGAGCTACATCTCCACTGTGCTGAGAGGGCCTCTCACCAGAAGCAGAGCAGTCGCCTAGACCAGAGCCCCGAGTCACACAGGTAACTAGAGGGGAGGCTCCCAGTGCTCCTGCCCCTCTGGAAAGAAGCAGAGCCTCCAGGCCCATCACCCAGCGCATCCATGCTAAACTGCCCACTTTGTAAACTGGCTAGCATCTGGCTTTCTGCAGTCTCTGATTCAGGGCTCCTGGGAAGCTTTCATTTCCCAGAATCCCATACTCCCATAAGTGAGATGGGTAGGTAACACTCCAGAATTAGAAAGGAGCCCTTTGACAGAGTTTCCAGAGAGGCCATGTGAAGTAAACTCAGCGCACTTCCATCACCAGCCAACAGGGAAAGCCTGGAAGCCTGGTTGGCCACAACGGAGGTGGGTTTATAGTTGTCATTCTGAGGCTTCCTCTAGATTTTTCAGAAACCTGTGTTCCCATCATATCCCCTGATGTACAACTCCCTGGAATCCCCTCATCCCTGCCTCTCTATTGTGTGCTCCGATTTTCTCCACTACTCTGGCACCTCCTTATAGACTCCTTTTCTCCCCCCTGGCCATCTCCTCTCCTCCAGAATGGGGCTATGCCACTGCTACTTCCTTCACAAGCACTTTGCCACTCGGGACATCTGGATGTTTCCCTTAGGAGTTTGCCACCTCCCCATGACTCTCGCTGTGGGGAGTACCGGATTGACTTAGTGTAGCCTGCCAGGAGATGTGACCCACTAACCCATGCAGCTCTAACCTCAGAGCCCCCAAACCTGCTACACCAAGTCCAGAGCCACGGAGGGGTCCCTTCCTTTAGCTGCACACCTGGGGGGAGACTCCACACTGCCTGGGGTTTACCTAGAATGCCAGATACTTGAAACACTGAGCCCTTTGAGTATTAGCAGATAGCCATTGTTGTGAAATGAGGCTGATGCCTGGACATCTTGATGATGCTTGAGCCTTTTATGTAACTTTTTATCAAGTCTTTGTGTATCTCTACTTATTAATAAAGAAACAAAGAGAAATGCTGTCTTATTTCCTCTCGCTCAAATACGCCTAGTTTTGTGGTTCCTCAGTCCTTTACCCAAACACTCAATGCTTCCAGAGCACGGCCTTGGTTTAGCCAAACCTAAAGTATGGGGAAAGCCCACTGGTGGCCATGGGGGCATCTCCTGTAGAGCCACTTCCTCAGCTGCATACCGCCTGCCCTCTGTCTTCTGTGGGGAACAGTTCTTTTATTCAAAATGGGATCCCTGGCCACTCCCCTCCTGACTATTTCACCCAGCTCCTTGCTTCCAGTTCTCAACCCCAAGGTCTTAGACAAGATCCCAGGGCTTCGTGTGCACAATGACTTGAGCAGCATTGCCCTAGAAGAAATTCAGCCCAGATTCACTGTCTGTGGGCAAAGCTCCACCATATCTTCTCAACTTGTGGGTCTTAACCCCTTTGGGGGTTCAGTGACCCTTTCACAGAGATTCCCTAAGACCATCAGAAAACATAGGCATTTACATTATGATTCATAACAGTAGCAAAATTATAGTTATGAAGTAGCAATGAAAATAATTTCATTGTTGGGGTCACCACAACATGGGGAACTGTATTAAAGGATCGCAGCATTAGGAAGGTTGAGCATTAGCACCACTGTGCTAGAGGAAGGCCCGGCTGCAAACCACTGCAAGAATCTGCCTATCAACAGCATGATCTCAGAAGTGTCCTCCCATAGGCATGGAGTGTATCATCAATTACAGGAAGATTGCACAAATGGGCTCCCAGGTTTGTTGTTTTACTCTGGGGTTTTTCTTAAAATGTCGACAATGGCCCGCTGTGGTGGTGCATGCCTTTCATCCCAGCACTCAGGAGGCACAAGCATGCAGAATACCTGTGAGTGTAGAGGCCAGCCTGGCCTGTACAGTGAGTTCCAGGCCAGCAAGGGCTACACAGTAAAACCTTATCTCAAAAACAAAAAACAAACAAAAACCCAAAACAACAACAAGTCAATGGTCTTGCAGATAAGTGAAGTCTCACCATCTGCCATCCAAGCTGGGAATCCAAGCATCTGAATAAAGGATAGAGCACTCTATGCGTGTGAGGGAAGCTCTCATTCCTAGGATTTTCTTTCTCTGCAGCTTTTGGGGCTCCAACATCACGCCAAACAGCTCATTGTTACGCTTATGTGAATGTTTAAGCATAAAAAGAGGAGTGAGTTCACAGTGAGCGGAAGAAACTACACGGGCTTTCAGTGCAGGATGCAGCCGACCACGCTCACACAATCATCTTTTTGTTCGGTTCTGAGACCTGGGCCTGGGCCGAAGAACAGAGGTAAGATCCTGGATACATGCTTCTCAGCGTGTCCTCCAGAGCAGTGGCTTCAGCACCAGCAGGCTATTTATTGGAAATGTCCATTATCCTGCCCCACTCCAGACTGCCTGCTGAGTAGAAGCCCTGTCCTCTGTATTGAACAAGGCCTTCATGGTACTCTAGTGCTCCCTACAGTTTGCAAATCACCAAATGAGGCAAGTGTGGGTGAAGAGTAAAAGCTTCTACTCTGTGGAAATAAACATCTGCAGTGTTGTTCTTATCTGCAAAGCAGCTGTGGTCCCATTGGGTGATGATGCTCAGGTCTTTGCTTCCCACATCTAATTGATAAGGGCCCCTCAACATCTGGAACCAAAGACCCTAGTAGAAGGGTTATTTGTGGTGATATTTTATTTGTGCTGAAATGTGGTGATATTTTATTTGTATGTTAATAAATAAAGTTTGCCTGGAGATCAGAGGATAACCATCCATAAACCAAAGTCAGGCAGTGGTAGCACACGCCCTTAATCCAATCACATGGCAGGCAGAGTCTCTGTGCATTCAAGGACACAGCCAAGTGTGGTGACCCACGCCTTTAATCCCAGTACCAACCAGAGACTTGGAGGTCTGTATAGACAGGCAGTGATGAGGCAGTGAGGTGGCTGGGCTAAGAGCCAATGAGAGAGCAGAACAGCAAGGCAATAAAGGTGCAGATTAGACAAGAAGCTGGTTCTCTTGGGAAGCTACAGCATCGCAGTGAGCTAAGGTTAGCTGGTGGCTCTCACTATTTCTGTGATCTCTATGGCTTCCACCCCTGTATTTGGCTGTGTTTCTTGTTTAATGAGACTGTTTAGAAATTCGTCTACAGTTATGGACCTTGACTCCATGGGGTTGCAGGTGGGGTGGCTGACACCTTGAAATCATATGCAGAATGACTGCTATGCATGCACTCTTCCAGGCTCAGGACACTCACGTGCTGTTGGAGTCTCCCAGCTCTGAGGGTACTGCTCCGTGTGAAGATGGAGCAGCCTCGGAGCTCTCTTTTCGATGCCAGGCTCTTCTGGCAGTTTCACAGCCTCAGAGAACAGGAAGGGGAAATGAAAGGAGTGAGGATCCAGCCACGCTGAAGAAGCACTGACAGCTGAGTGGACATTCCCCTGCAGGCCCTCCCACGACATCCTGCAGGAGGGGCTGGGGTCAAGCTACCTTTTTCCAGTTCCCCCTACATGACCAAGTGTGTGACCCACATGACTCATCTACCTTCTTCTCCACTGTGGCAAGCGAAATTATGATTCTCTCTCTGTCTCTGTCTCTGTCTCGTGTGTGTGTGTGTGTGTGTGTGTGTGTGTGTGTGTGTGTGTGTGTGTGTGTGTGTTAGTGCTGGGAATTGAACTCAGGACCTGTGCATGCTAGGCAAGAATGCTACCACTGACCTAGATTCCCAGCTCCAAAGGCAACAATTATATTTTCATTACAGCAGGCCCCCTTTGAGGCTGGTCACAAACTGCAGTGATAGTTCATTTGTCTATCTATATTCCTTACATTCTTATGTCCCTAGGCCCAGAGAAGAAACTGGCGGCACAATGGTGATGCCTAATGTTTATAAGATAAATCAATAATTATTACAGATATTGTCCTCCATGCTAAGATGGTTCTACCAAGCCAAGTTAGTTTGGTTTACCAAGCCATCTTAGTCCAAATGTGCCTTCTTTGCCCCACAAAGTATGGCACTCATACCTTATAGCAGACCCAAGCTCACTGCAAATTTCAAACAGTTTCCCAAGGCCATGATCTCACAGAGACCTCAGCATCTGCCTCATTCCACAGCCTCTCTCCTCAAGTTAACCTCTGCCTCGGTTTCCACAAAGAAAACCCATCCTCTTAACCACCTCTGCACTTTGCTGCAGACTTGTAGGCCCTAAGATGGCCTCACCTCAATGGCTGCTCCTATGCCTCCAGACCCTCCCTCAGCTTTGCTCCTCCCCCAGGTCAAGCTCCCTCCTCTCAGGCCCTCTTGATGCAGCTGCTTTTTTAAAGCCACACCCTACAATTTCTTCTTAGGGTGAAGTAAGAAGGTGAATTAAAGCCTCCAGTTTGCTCAGGCAAGGAATTTCCTGGATGCTAGTGTGCCATAGGTCTAGCACAGGTCTCGGCCAAACTTACCCGAGCGTTAAGAATGAAATATTGGGGGTTGGGGATTTAGCTCAAAGGTAGAGCGCTCGCCTAGCAAGCACAAGGCCCTGGTTCGGTCCTCAGCTCCGGAAAATTAAAAAAAAAAAAAAAAAAAAATGAAATATTTGCCAGGCGGCGGTGGTGCACGCCTTTAATCCCAGCACTTGGGAGGCAGAGCCAGGTGGATCTCTGTGAGTTCGAGGCCAGCCTGGTTTACAGAGCTAGTCCAGGACAGGCTCCAAAACTACAGAGAGAAACCCTGTCTTGAAAAACAAGAAAAAAAAGAAAGAAAGAAAGAAAGAAAGAAAGAAAGAAATGTTCATCCTGTTCTAGCATAACAATTCTAATAATTATGAATTTTTAATAACCCTATGAATTAGTTGCTGGTCTTCAGGCCCTAGCAACTGTCATTGTTTCCTCCGGGTAAGGGGTTTTTGGAACACAGACTTAGGATTTAGCAGCTTTAATTTGCTTTTAAAGCAGGTTCTAGGTGACCAGATGCTGCTTGTCTGAGAACCGTGAATTAGCAAACCCACGGGACACAGAGGGAGAGTGCTTGTGTGTGTTGTAGCTACTTCCTGTACGCCAGTCATGGTCCCGCTCCCGCACCCACCTCCTGTCCTCATGACCATCCCGGGACATAGGTGACACAGTGTTTTCTAGAAAAAGAAACTAAGGCCAGGGACAGGCAGGAGTGACTGAGCCTAGACATGCACCCTGTTTTGCTCCTGAAGTCTATGCTCTGTTCCCCACCACCCTGCCACCCTGAAAATTGAGCTAGCCTAGGCTGTCTCCCCACACCCGGGTTTGAGGGAATGCTTTCTTTCTTTCTTTCTTTCTTTTTTTGTTTCTTGTTTTTCAAGACAGGGTTTCTCTGTGTAGCTTTGTGCCTTTCCTGGAACTCACTTTGTATCCCAGGCCGGCCTCTAACTCACAGAGATCCGCCTGCCTCTGCCTCCCAGTGCTGGGATTAAAGGCATGGGCCACCACCGACGGCAAGGGAATGCTTTCAATGTGTGTCATGCTTCTTGCTTTTTTTCAAAGGAGCTGAATGCAGCCCAACTTCCCCCTGAGTGACTCATCACCGCATCTGAGCTCCAGTGACAGTCATTTTCCAGTGTCTGATTGGACCTCCACCCAGGGCAGCCCTCACTGTGGCCTTGGACACTACCTTCAGCTCTCACCCTCTTACTGTCCTGCCACCTGAGACTGCCCAGGTCGAGCAACCCCAGGGGATAGCATAGAGGGTAAGGTCCAGGGGCCTTAAACATGTTCCAGGCCTCTGGCATTCTGCCTAGAAAATCACCCATATCCAAGAGCCCTAGCAACTGTCACCTCCTCTGGGTGGGGATAGTTAGAACACAGACAGGATTTAGCAGCTTTTGTTGTTGTTGTTGTTTTGAGATACCATTTCTTTTTATAACTGCCCTGGCTGTCCTGGAACTCGCTTTGTAGACCAGCCTGGCCTCGAACTCACAACAGAGATCTGCCTGCTTCTGTCTCTGGAGTGCTGGGATTAAAGGTGTATGACACCACCAGCTGGCTTGGATTTATCAGCTTCCATTTGCTTTTTAAGCAGGTTCCAGGTAATGTGTGTCTAAGCCCTCTGAGAACCCTAAGTTAGCAAATCCACGGGACACGTGCTTTCTTTGCCCCTAGCTTGTAGCAGACCCAAGGTCGCTGCAAATTTCAAGTAGTTTCCCAAGGTCACAATCTATTGGTGACCTCTGCATCTGCCTCTATCCCACAGCCCCTCCCCTCAAGTTAGCTCTTGCCTCAGTTTCCACAAAGAAAACCCACCCCTCATAACCACCCCTGAACTCTGCTGAGGACTTGTAGGCCCTAAGATGGCCTCTCAGCTGATCTTTTTCCACGACATGCTTGGCCCAGCTCTTTTGCTAGAGCAAATGGCGCCTGGGATGCAAAGCACTATGACTAATGTTTGTCAACAGAGCAGTTCCTCCCTCTCCACTCAGCCCAGACTTTTGGTTCCCTCTGTGGTTGGCATTGCTGAGTCTCCAGTGTTGCTGATGCTGGGGTGTGTGGGTTAGTGGCCAGTGCACAGGCTGCCTAGGTCTAGCCTGGCTATCCCCTTGTCTCAGCTTGGTCATCACACTTTAACTGGGCTGATGATAAGGATGCTTCTGAAGGCTTCAAGGCTATTGTTAGGTTTTAATTTAGTATATGTTTTCAGAATAATGACTGATGCATGGAAATTCTAAATGCCAGCCAGGATCCCAGGATGAAAGCAATATGCGCTCCCCAGGACCCAAAGCAGCTTTTTGCTGCCCTCTCTTTTCTGGATCCTGGAGCTCGGCTCCTGCCATCTCTCCTTGCAAAGTAAATTCAGAGGCATGTATGCATGCCTGTAATCCCAGATCGGAGGCTCATGTGGTTGAGTAACCTGGACCACACAGCAAGTTTCAGGTCGACCCAGGCTACAGGTGAGATGCTATGAAAAAATAAATAATAAATAAATAAAATGTTCACTTTATGAGGACCCAGGATTGGATCCTTGGCATCCATGCAAAAAGTGGAGAGTGGTTTGGATCCTTGGCATCCATGTAAAAAAGTGGAGAGTGGTGGTATGTGTTATATGTGACTACATGCTGAGCCCATTAGCCGCCATCTTGGGAAGTTCAGCTGCACCCTCTTGCAAAAGGATGATCCCAGCTGGGCTTGTTAACTGTTCATACCCCTTCATGGATGGTTAGGGAGGGCCACAAGACTCACCTGCGCTGTCTACCACCTGTTGTGTGCTGTGCTGAGCCGAGCTGCGCTGCGTTAGTTGTACGTGACCTTGGGGGAGGAGCTAGAGTAGATAAGCAGGGGAAGTCCAAGGGGGAAGGGACTCCATCTATATGACTACAGGAAGCCCTCATCCCTGCTGGGTAAAGACCTTCCAGGTGTGGTCTATTGAAGGGAGAATTCCACACCTCTGTAAGTAACCCCTCACCTAAGTAACCCCTCACCTAAGCTCTGTAAGGAATCCCATGAAATTCATTGGTTTTCCCAGAGTGATCTTTGATGGAACTGTGTTCAGTTTGTCTTTGGGACAGAGACAAGAGGATCCTGGGAACCCACTGGCCAGCCAGTGTAGCTGAAGTGGGGCTCCTGGTTCAGTGGGGGAGTCTGTCTAGAAAAATAAAGTGTAGGCTGGGTGTGGTGGCACACACAGAAGGTAGAGGCAGGCAGATCTCTGTGAGTTTGAGGCCATGCTGGTCTACAGAGTGAGTTCCAAGCAAGCCAGGGTTAAATAATGAGACCCTGTCTCAAATTAATCTATCAATCAATTAACCAATCCAGTAAAATCTAGATTTCCAACTAAAATTTTCTACCCCTCAAATGCCACCCTCTCCTAGTAACTAATCAGAGGTGCACAGTTAATAATATGGTCTTTGCATTCATAAACTGAAGCATGTCAGGGACCTAAGGGAACCATGGTTGGGGATGGTTAAAAACTTTTATACTACACCAATATAGCAGGCTGGTGAATATCTTAAAATCTTCATTTCTGGCATTCTCCCAGCTCGGGAGGTTATAATCTCTTTTGAAATACCTGGGTGTCCCCGGATGTCACAAGCCTAGTAGTGGCAAAGCTAGATTGGAGCCTCCTCGGTGCATCTGATTCCATTCCTTGCCAACCTCAAGATAGCACTAGAGGATACATGCTCAACTATGATGACTTTATGGGCCCAGGTTCCTTCCTCTGAGACTGGAGTCACCTGACTACTCACCTCTAGTGTTAATGTGGGGATTAAACGAGTTAATGCGTTCTAAGAACCTAGCGAACTATGCTGGTCATGTGCCCGCGAAGCTTCTCAGCACCCTGTAGTTGTTATTTCTAGAATCACTGTTATTGACACTCTGGCGGGTTAAAAAAGCCCAGGGAGCTGGGTCGGTGCCCCTTTTCACCACCAGAGGGCGCCATCGTAGAGCGAAAAACAGCCTTGTGGCTCCATCTCCAGAGTACAGCAGCTCTTCCCTCCACTGAGACCAGGCTCAAGGTGACACCATAGTGCATAAACCTCAGCTCACCTACTTCCTTTCTTGCCCATGCCCTGTGGGACTTCCTGACTTTCTAGGGCTCCTGGTACCAGAGAAATGTGTATTTGGAGTTCAAGTCCACCATGTATGTAGCAAATGTTTGTCACATCACCAGACCAAGCAGCCGGTCCATCAGCCTTCTGGAACTAAACTTTGCCACCCCAGGCTAGCCTGGCTCTTCTGGATACTTCATGCCTAAGGACCAGCTCCAGTCCCTCACAGTTTACTTCATATGCCTTCTGGAGACTTCTCCACCGGCTGGAGCTCCCCAGGTAGGCGCAAGGAACCCAAGGTTCCTGACGTCCCCAAGAAAGACTCTCAGCCTGTCTCTTGGCTCTGTTCACACAATTCTACATTCTACATGTGGAAAAAGCATCTTCCTTGAATTTAGCCTACCTCAGTCTGATGGACCCCCCCACACACACACACACCCACACACACTTCGACAGTTCCAAATTCCACTTGACCTTTGGTTTCTTGCACATGCTGAACCCAGTATTTCAGTGTTTGGTGAGGGTCACTTCCAAGGATAGGGCTTCAGGGAAAGATTCCTAAGGTCCCAGTCTGGATCAGCAGCCTTCAAAATGCAGTCCTGGTACAAAGGCCACATTCCTGGGACATTCTCCAGACCCACTGCATCTTAGTCTCTGGAGTGAGGCTGGGAAGCTAGGTGGGTAGCTAGCACTCTTGGAGAGGCACAGGGCTGTTGGGGACATCCCAGCCTGCACTCGGGCCATCTTTGGGATCTGCAAGATTTCTTCCACAGACAGGTGAAGCTGCTCTTGTAACACCCCAGCAGTCTATCTTACAATTGGCCAGGATGAGAGTAGCCCTGACTGACATAGCTTTAAGCATTTTTCCATAATGGTACAGAACACTAATGGTTTTGGCCCTCAATCTAGATGAAAAGATGTCCTGTTTTGCTATAGTTGCTTAGTGAAGAGCCCTGACTTACACCAGCCCAGTCCACAAACTATCAGATAATGTGATCGTGCTGTGATGCTGTCCCTGCAAGGCTGGGGGGGGGGTGTCACAATGAGACACAGAGAGGTGAGGAGAGAAGGCAGGCAAGGAAGGGAGAGGCGTGATGCCCTGAGGAAGGAGGCCCTCAGAGCTTCTCTTTCAGAAGCTCACAATCAAATCTCCAGCTAAGCTCCTGCAGGAAATGTCACCGGGGTCCCTTCCCGCTGCTTACCTCCAAGAAAGGTTTCAAAGTGCTCAGAATTGTCCCTCAAACCCAGCACACATGTCCTAAGAGAGAAAGACAGACTTAGTGTCTGAGAAGATGGCTCAAGGGCCATCTTTTAACCAGACTGGAAGCTTCAATACAGGCTTCTTCTTCTTCTTCTTCTTCTTCTTATTATTATTATTATTATTATATTTGTGTTTTAATTTTACACATCAGCCATGGGTTCCCCTGTCCTCCCTCCATCAATACAGGTTTTTATTTTATTTTTATGTATGTGTATGTATAGACACATGTTCATACGAGTACACATGTCCATGTCCATATAGAGGCTATACGGTTGGGTGTCTACCTCAATTGTTCTTCACATTTTTTGTTTTGTTTTGTTTTTCATTCAAGACAAGGTTTCTCTGTGTAGCCTGGCTGTCCTGGAACTCCTCTATAGACCAGGCTGGCCTCGAATTCAGAGATCCACCAGTCTCTGCCTCCCAAGCGCTGGGATTAAAGGCATGTGCTACCATCACCCAGCCTTTACCTTATTTTTTGAGACAAGGTCTCTTCCTGAATCTGGAGCTCTCCTGTCCAGCTATACTCAGCAGGCTAGGAAACCTCAGGGAGCCTCCTGTCTCTGACTTCCCAGCAGCAGGGTTCCAGCACGAGCCACCGAATCCAGATGTTTACGTCAGTGCTGGGGATCTGAACCGAGGTTCTCATGCTTGTGTGGCAAGCACTTTATTGACCAAGCTGTATCCCTGCTCCCTGGCTCTTTTTAAAATTCAAATGCATGTCGGTTGGACAGCAGCCCTCAGTGGTTAGCTTTCTTCTTGCTGTGACATCATGCAGGACAAAAGTGATTAAGGAAACAGGGAAGACTTACTTTGTTCACAGTTTCAGGGGACTCGGGCCAGGCTCGCCTAGCCCCATGTTTCTGGCCTGTAGTGAGGCAGTACATCATGGCAGGGAGCGTGTGGTAGAGGCTGCTCACCTAATGGCAAACCAGAGGTAAAAGAAAGACAGGTCCCCAAGGACTTGCCCCCAGTGACCTACTTCCTCCAGCCAGCTGCCACCTCCTGAAGTGCCTAGACCCTCCCAACATAGCCCACCACCTCAGAACCAAGTGTCCACCCATCAGCCTGTGGGGACACTTCATTGTCAAACTATAACAGGCCTCCAAACATATGCCCACTTCCTAACCTCCGGTAGATGTAACCTTATGTGAAAATAGGTCTTTATGGACGCAATGGAAGATCTTATGGGTGCATCTGACTGCTGTCCTTATATGATACAGGAGAGGAGATTGGAGACAAGGGGGAGAGGGGTTTGTAAGACAGGCAGGCATTGCAGTAATGTATCTGCATGTCAGGGAACCCCAAGAAATTACAGAGCCATTAGAAGCTAAGAGTGGTGGGAATACACTGGAACCCCAGAAGGGACTAGTCCTAGGGCTGAAGAGATGGCTCAGTGGTTAGGAGTGTTTGCTGCTCTCCCAGAGGACTTGAGTTTGGTTGGAAGTGTCTATAGCAGGTGGCTCACAGCTGTCTGTAACTCTCCAGGCCCAGGGTTCCTGTGGCCTCTGCTGCTCTCCTCGGGCACCCCCAAATGTGTGGCCTATACTCACGCAGAGGTCCATATGTACACATGAGTAATGACAAAACCAAAATAGTTTAAAGAAGAAAAGAAATACAGTTGGTCCTTTGAGCACCTGGACTTTGCATGTCTGGCCGTGACAACCATGGAGGAAGTAAATTGCCGCTGCCTTTAGCCCTCATTGGGAATCTGTTATGGAAGCCACGGGGGAGCAAGACAAAAAAAATCACTGTGTGTTACTTCATGGTAATTCTTCTAAGAATCTAGAGGGAAAGGAAGGAGTCTCTGAGAAGGTGTATACTGCAAAACATGGCCCAGAAAGGGAGAGAATGTGACCAGTTAAGAACATTAGGAAAACCCAAGAATCCCATTAAAGGCTTATCACACTATAAAGCATCATTCCAAGATTGTTGTGCAGCTGGGCTTCATACTAAAGATCCCCCTGCCAGTTAAACTAACAGACTAGTGGGAATGCCTCTCAAAATGTCATAAAATGAGAAACATCTTCATACTGAAACGTAGTAAAACAAGCAGAAGGAGTGTAGTGGGTAGCCATCCCAGCCTTGGTCTGGAAGTTCCAACCCCCATTGAGGCTTTGGTAATGGTCACGCCCACAAGGCGGGGCTGAGGGAGGAAGCAGAAGACCCAGGATGGAGAGGAGAGGCCTCTCTTGGTTCCGGGACCCTGGACGCTGGAGGTAGACCAAGCTGAGTTCTCCAGAGAACACCGTCGGACTGCGCCATACCTTTGCCAGACCCTACAACCTATCCCTTCATTTGTAAGTTACCCCACAAAATAAACCTCCCTTTTAACTATGTGGAGTGGCCTTAATAATTCCACCAATAAAGGAGTAAATGAAAAATTCCATTATAAAGTAGATATCAGGCCAGCACGAGGATAAATGTACTTGCCACCAAGCCCAGTGATCTGGGTTTGCTCTCTAGGACCCACAGGGGAAGGGGAACACCCCTTCCTCTAAGTTGCCCTATAACCTCCACATGTGGGTCCACACCCATATACATATACAAAAGAAATTACTTAAAATATAACTTTTGAAAGCTCAGAAAATAAATGTTAACAGTAGAGCTCAATGCTGGCGAACCTGGCAGTTTATTAAATGGATAGGGAGCTGTGATGACATGAAAACAGCCTTTTCTAAGCAGAGGATCCAATGCAAGATCAAGCTCCATGCCAAGAGACACCCTGTTTCTCTGCCAGGCCACTGGCATGCCATGGCTGCATTTCAAGAGTGGGGTAGCTCAGTCGAAGAGTGCTTGACTAGCATGCGTGGGCCCCTATATTCCATCTCCACCGTCGCAAGCAACAACAAAGAATAGTGTTGGGCTTCTCAGGGACTCTATGCTGCTGTTGGGGGTCAATCTGCAGGACAGCACAGCCTGCCCCTGTGTCTTCCCGTCACCGGCACAGATGTCCACCATCATATACCTGCTGCTGCCACCGCCACCCTCATTCTTAGCTCCTCCATCTTCCCCTGTCTCCAGGGCTGATCAGCTGGCTGAAGAAGGTGGCTGAATTCAACAAAGAAACTCTCTCCAGATCTAGTAAATGGCACAGCTGCCACAAAGGAACTGCCAACTGTCATGAGGTCACATGATCAAAACCCAACAGGGGCTGAATTGCAGGATATGATCTAGGAAGTAGATGCTGATAATGAGACACACCATGGACTTCTCAGATTTTTTTTTTTACTATGACAGCTGGAAAGATACAGATAGAAAAGAGAACCTCGAGGCATTGGGAGTCTTTGGCAGTGACGGAGTTGGTTACACCAGTGCAGCAGAACTATGTCATGTGATGACACATGATAGCAAAGCCAGTAGAATGAGAAATCACCAGAGACACGGAAGTTGATGGAGACAGGTAGTGAATCATGAAGAGTTCACACAGATGAGGTCATGAAATGAAAATCAACGGAATCAATGAAAATTACCATCTCCAGAAGGATGTAGCTGAATCCTGCTGCATCAACAAGAAGGTCCTTTATTCATCCTGTTTCTGTTTAACAAGAGAGACTGTTAAAAGTACCTCTGCATGTACTGTTGGTCAGTTCTGCTATGAAATACCAAGCCTTCTCGGTTTATAATAGACATGCCTGTTCTCAATGATAAAGAAATTCTTAGTGAAATCCTTAAGATTCTGTTTATGAATTCCAACAAGATGGCTCAGTGGATGAAAGTGCTTGCCACTCAAGCCTAACAACCTGAGTTCGAGCCCCAGAACCCACAGTGGAAGAGGAGAATTGATTCTCAGATGTTGTCCTCTGACCTCCACACATGCACTGCGGCATCCATGGGCCCACAGACATCATGCACCCACACAATAATAACTAAAATAGCTCTTTAAAGTTGCATTTGTTAATGAATAGTAGCATGGGCTGATCAGGTTTTCATCAATGCAGTTTGATGTTTAAGTATAGTCATGTGTTTGGATTGACTGACAAACTGAAGAACAAATTCAAAACCTATTTAAATGGGCTCTAGTCGATTCATTAGAGTATGTTGTTATGGGTTATTTTCAGATAAAAATGAATATTTCAAGTTGAAATGTTGGAAGGGTGTGTGTGTGTGTGTGTGTGTGTGTGTGTGTGTGTGTGTGTGTGTTACAACAGACCCCAGTGAAATCCAGTGAATAATTAGAAATTATTTTGAAAAATCACACTCCAGTAATTTGGGAAATCGGGTAGAAAAGAGTAAGTTTCTCAGTGTGTATGACCTGCTGAAATTGAGTTGGGAGAGTGGAGAAAGCCTCAATGGGTCAATAACAAGTTATGAGTTTAAAGTAGTAGTTAAAAGTCTCTCATCAAGCAAGATCCCTGGATGGAAAGTTTTACTCTTGAAGTTTACTGGACTATTAAAGAAGAACTAACATCAGTGTGCCTCAAGCTTTCTATAAACTAGAAATGGAGTGGCTACTTCTAAACTTAGTCTATGATGCCAACATCAACCTAATGCCAAAACGTGACAATAAAGGAAACTCTAGACCAATTGATGAACATAGGTGCAAAAATCCTAGCAAAACACAAGCCAAACACAACAATACATTAGAAAGGTCATAGCATATAAATTAAATATTGTATTTGTTGATATTTCTATAAAGCCCCTTTTAATATTTTAAAAAGATCAAATTCCAGGGATGTAAGGGTGATTCAACATATGCAAAGCAATAAAAGTCATATAGTGCACAATAAAAGCTGTACATGAAGACTTGTGGACCACATCACACTGAATGGGCAAAATCTGAAAGTGTTTCCTTTACAATCAGGTCCTTTAAAATAAGGAGTAAAACAGACGTCGGTGCCTTGTCACTAATATCCAGTGTAGTGCCTGAGGTCTAGTCACTGCAATAGAGCATGGGAAAGAAATGAAAGGTAGAAACGAGGGAGGAGGAAGAAGTCAGACACCGCTACTCACAGATTCGAAACTTAGAAGACCTAGAGAGTCCATCAAAAGCCTTGGAGACCTTAAAGGGAAATTGAGTCAACTAACAAGATACATAGTTAACATACAAAAATCCAGTGGCTTTCAAATATACCAATCACAAACTCATTGAGACCCAAATAAGTAACACAGCACCATTCAAAATAGCCTCAGAAAGAATAAAACATGTAGGCGTGAACCTAACCAATGTGGTGAAAGACTTCTCTAATGAAAACTTTGGAAAGAAGTTAGAAAAGACAAAAGAAAATGACATGAATCAGAGGAATTAATATTGTGAAAATGGCTACATTACTAAATGTGATCTTAGCAGATTCGACGAAATCTCCATCAAAATCCCAATAATTTGCAGAACTAGAAAAAAAAGTAAAATTTCACATGGAGGCACAAGGGCCTCAGAGAGCCAAGGTAACTAAGCAAAAGAGCAATGCTGGATGTATTGTAATACCTGATTTTAAACTATGCCATAGAGCTGTAATAGGAAGACCAGCATCACCTTGGCATGCACACAATGCACTGTTTGGTTTTTATTGTCAACTTGATGCAACTTAGAGTCACCTGGGAGGAGGGGATATCAACCGAAGAGCTGCCTCAATTAGGTTGGCTTGTACCCATGTCTGTGAGGAATTATCTTGATTGGAAATTGTTGAGGAGGGTCCACTATGGGCGGCACCATCCCTGGCAGATAAACCTAAGCTGTGTGAGAAATCGAGCTGAGCAAGCCATCGAGTGAGGCGAAGGCAGCATTCCTCTGTGGTGTCTGATTCAGTGCCTGCCTGTTTTCTTCTCTGACTTCCCTCAGTGATAGATTGGTGTCTGGAGATGTCAGGTAAAATAAGCCCTTCCCTCCCCTAAGTTGCTTTTAGTCAGATGTTTTTATCACAACAACAGAAAGGCAAACAGAAATAGAGGCCAGCGGAAAAAGAGCAGAAAACCCATAAACAAACCCAAATATCTACCTACAGCGATCTAATTCTCAACGAAGCAGCCAAAACATACTAAAGAAGAGTCAGCTTCTTTCATAAGCGGTATTTGGAAAACTGGATTTCCGTACAGCTGAACTTGGGGCTGTCTCTCTCACATCAAATCAACTCTCGGTGCTGGATATGGTGGCATACTCCTGTAATTCCGACACTCAGGAGGCTGGGTCAAAGAAGACTGGGAGTTTGAATCTGGTTTGGGCCATGTAGTGTGCTAAAGGCCATCCTGAGCTACACACCCAGACACCACTTTAAAAAGAAAAATCTATTCAAAAAGGATCAAGACGTGAAACCTGGAGACTACTGGAGGAACACACAAGGGAAACACTTCAAATTAGAGCCACAGGCAACGACTTCCTGAATAGGCCTTCAACAGTCTGGGAAATAATAGCAAACCGACAAATAGAGTTGAGTCAATGTAAGAAGGGCCTGCATGGCCCGGCAAAGGAAGTATCAGCAGAGTAAAGAGGCAGCCTGCAGGATGGGAGAAAACCCTTGCTAGGGACCCTCCTCCAGCACAGGGAAAGGATTTAAAAAGTGGAACACCAAAGGAATGCTCCAGCCGGGTGATGAATGAGCAAGAGCACTGAACAGACCTGGCCCATTCGTGGGTGGCAAGATCTCTCCCACATAGTCTAGACTGGTTTGGCATTCTGATCCTGCTGCCCCAGCTTCCTGGGTGCTGAGGATGCAGATAAGCATCACTACACGTGGCTGAACAAACATGTTTTAAAGGAGGAAATGCAAATGGTAAATATACGAACGAAGTTCAACAGCTGTGAGATTTGTTAGTACATTTGTGTGTTTGTGGATGAGTGTGTATTTGCCACTCTGAAGGTCAGAACACAGTTTTCAGTAGTTTTCTCCTACTACCATCTGGGTCTCAGGGATCAAACTCAGCTCATTAGGCTTGGCAGCAAGTGCCTTTACCTACTCAGCCATTTTGTCAACCCACGTTCAACATCTTTACATTTCCTATGAGGGAAATACAAGTCAAAGCTACATTGAGATTCCATTGCACCCCAGTCAAAATGGCCATCATTAAAAAGATGAAAACAAGGGGGAGAGGTAGCTCAGAGGTTAAGAGGACTGATTGGTCTTTCAGAGGACCAGGGTTCAATACCCAGCACCCACATAGCAGCTCACAACTGTCTGTAATTCAGTTCCAGGGGATCTGGCACCTTCACAGACACACATGCAGGCAAAATACCAATGTACATAAAATAAAAATAAATAGATCTTAAAGATTATATATATATATATATATATATATATATATATATATATATATATATATATATATATATGAGAGAGAGAGAGAGAGAGAGAGAGAGAGAGAGAGAGAGAGAGAGAGAGAGAAGGGCCTATTTTAGCTAGGCAGTGGTGTCGCATGCTTTTAATCCTAGCACTCTGGAGGCAAAGGCATTCAGATCTCTGTGAGTTCAAGGCCAGTCTGGTCTACAGATTGAATTCCAGGATAGACTCCAAAAGCTACACAGAGAAAATCTGTCTCAAAAAACAAAAACAAAACAAAACAAAAACGCTGTAGCTGGGCAGTGGTGGCACACGCCTATAATCCCAGTGCTTGGAAGGTAGAGGCAGGTGAATCTCTGAATTCAAGACTAGCCTGGTCTACAGAGCAAGCTTCAGGACAATCAGGGCTACACAGAGAAACCCTATCTCAAAAAAACAAAAAAGCAAAACAAACAAACAAAAATCCAACAAAACAACAACAAATGCTGTCAGACGTGGAGACCAAGAGCCTTTATACCCTGTTGATGGGGATCTTATGAAAATCAATATGAAGATTCCTTAAAATAAAAGTGGAACTACCATGTGACCCAGCTATCCAACCACTGGGTATGCTCCCAGGGGAATCAAAGTCAGCCTGCAACAGAGATAACCATGTTTATTGCAGCCCTGTTTACATCAGCCAAATTATGGAGACAGCCTGAGTGTCCACCAGCAGATGAATGAACATTTACAGAACAGCACCATTCAGCCATAAAGCACGAAACTGTATTGTTTGCCAGAAAATGAATGGAATTGGAGGTCACCATGTTACGTGAAATGTGCCTGAATCAGACAAACTTCCTCGTGTTCTTCTCCTGTGTGGTACAAAGAAAGACAAAAAGTAGAGGGGACCAAGGAGACATGGAAAGAGATGGGCAGAGAATATTATCAAAGTACATTCTGTGTATGTATGAAAATGTCACAATGCAGATCATGACTTTGTATGATTAATATGCATTTAAATAACCACTACCAGAGACCAAGAGGTTCCTTTCTGAAGAAGAGAGGTCATGAGGTCATTGAAAACTATTGCCACTCAGCACAGGTTCCCAGCCTAACTGACTTCTCTTTCCTCCTCCAGTTAAGGAAGGAGGTCATGAAGGGGTCTTCCAGGCAGAGACCACAGGAAGCAGTTGTGACTGGGGAGAGTGCCCAGAGCCACCCTTGTCTAGTGGCACACTTTGTGAAGGCATTCTTAAGCAGGAGACATGACATTTGCATATTTTCTGTGAGCTGGAGGGAGGGGGACCCCATTGGAGATAGGGGTACTTATGAGGGACTCACCAACTTTGGCAAAAAAAAAAAAAAAAAAAAAAAAGGCAGGGAGGCAGAAAGAAAGCCTTGCTGAGAATTGTGGAGGCATTGTCTACAGGAAAGAGAGCCTGTGTTGGGAATTGGGTGACCCCAGCTTGTAAATGCAATGCATCAATGGCATCACAGCCAACCAAACCACACTCCTCATCTCTGCTCTCTCTTTGGGGGTTAACTTGAGAAGATCACAGGGTACCAAGGCATTTGATGTAATGTTATCTCTGGGTATTTCTGTGAGGGGATTTGGGAAGAGATTAGCCTGGGGTTGATGCACTGACCAGAACAAACGGCCTTTTGCTGAAGAGCACCAGCAGTCGAGGAAGGAGAACTGAATCTCCTTTGACTACTGAACTACAACATCTGTCTTCTGCTGCCCTTGGACTGAGAATCACATCCTCTGGTCCACAGGGCATTAGACTCAAAGTGTACCACGCACCTGGCTTTCTTGGGTGCCTAGCTTGCCGATGGCAGATCATGGGACCCCTGGGCCCCATAATCACATGGATGAATTTCTGATCATGATTTTATATATATCTGGCTAGTTCTATTTCTCCAGAGAATCATGACTATTGTAGCCTCCAAAACAACACTTAGGAATGAGGTAAAGCCACTGTCCCCATATTTCTGAGCTGATGGTCATACAAAAAGAAAGGGGGACTTTAAATCAGACAGAAGTTAGGAATTTTAATATTAGATTGAATAGGACTTCATTATTCCCTTCATTTGTAAAATTAAACTGTTCTTAGAACAGAAAAGTTTGAAGACCTCTGAAAGGTGGCTACAATTTCTTCCAGGGTCTGTATGGATTACCTAAGAGTCCCAAGGCCTTCCTCAGTGGACACAGCTAACCACACTGGTGTCTGCAGCTCTGGGAGGACCTATGGGACACAATCACGTGTCCTAACAGTTATTTAGGGTTCTAAGGAGAGATCTTCAGCTGTGTAGCAGACTCAGACTGGCAAACACAGAAGCCTAGACAGTGTGAAATGGAAAGCCCCATCTCTGACACCTGTGTGTGAGAGGACCCTAAACAGAGAGTCTCTGCTGGTCACTAGGGCCTCTGACTGAGGTCAGTTTTGCTCCTAGCCACAGGAAGAACCTCAATAGTTATTTTAGCCCCTACAGTGTAGAATTGAAGATACTAGAACAAATTTACATTAGCTGGCGAGTGGGTTGAGAAACCGAAACTATAATTAGGTTACTGAAAATTAGTCTTAAAAAGGAAGGCTGTGGCTGGAGAGATGGCTCAGTGGTTAAGAGCATAACTGACTGCTCTTCCAGAGGACCCGTGTTCAACTCCCAGCACCCACACAGCAGCTCATAACAACTGTCTGTAACTCTAGGATCCAACACCCTCACACAGACATACACATAGGCAAAACACCAAATGCTTATAAAATAAAAATAGAAATTATATTGTGATATATTTTATTATACTGTATAAAGATATGTCACTGTCACTGTGATATTTTAATAAAAAGCTAAATGGTCAATAGATAGGAGGTATAGGCAGGACTTCCAGACAGAGAGAGTTCTGAGAAGAAGAAAGGGGGGGTTGACAGCTGGATATGGAGGAAGCAGACATGCAGGAGGAGAGGTAAAAGCCATGAGTCATATGAAAGCAGGTATTTTTATAGAAATGGGTTAATTAGAGTTATAAGATCTAGAAACAAGTGGTTGGGCAGTGGAGGCACACACCTTTAATCCCAGCACCCGGGAGGCAGAGGCAGGCAGATCTCTGTGAATTCGAGGCCAGCCTGGTCTACTAAGCGAGTTCTAGGAAAGGCACAAAGCTACACAGAGAAACCCAGTCTCAAAAAACCAAAAAAAAAAAAAAAAAAAATCTAGAAACAAGCCTAAGCTAAGGCTGAGCTTTCATAATTAATAAGAAGTCTCTGTGTCATTTTTTTGTGGCCTGAAGAAAAATCTGTCTACAAAATTTAAAAAAAAGATTTCCAAAAAAGGAAGGCCAGAATATAATAATAATAATAATAATAATAATAATAATAATAATAATAAAAAAACAGGAAGGAAGGACAAGTTGAGTGTAGTTGAGCATGCTGGAGCCCCAGCTACTCAGGAAGCTGAGGTGGGAAAGTATCTTAAATCCAAGAGTTTGAGGCCAGCCTGGCTTTATGGTCAAACCACATCTCAAAACACAAAACACAACAATCAAGGATTTCTTGACACACAGTACTGTATGAATGAACTCTAAACAAAACAAGCCAGTCACAGAAGAGAGAAAGCATTTTCTTAGTACATGACACCTAGCTCAATGGGAGTCCTAAAGACAGAAAGTTGTTGACACCAGGATCTGAGCAATGGGGTGGATGAGGATTCACTTTTGTAATGGGTATAATTTGTTTAGGTGTTCAAGGTGATAAGAGTTGAGGAGATTGGGCTGGGCCGTGGTGGTGCACGCCTTTAATCCCAGCACTCGGGAGGCAGAGCCAGGTGGATCTCTGTGAGTTCGAGGCCAGCCTGGTCTACAGAGCGAGATCCAGGACAGGCATCAAAACTACACAGAGAAACCCTGTCTCGAAAAAATACAAAACAAAAACAAAAACAAAAAAAAAGTTGCAGAGATTGAATGGATGCACTGATGACTGTACCACAGCACAAGTGCCCTGTATACCAGGTCCTGCCACATAAAGGCTGAGGATGTGGGTCACACATAGGCCTAGGTTTGACCTCTCTGTCCCCTCCCCTGCATCCCTCACTCAGAAGCACAGCATAAGCGGATTGTGGTGGTGCACTCCTGTGATCCACTCATCAGAGGTAAAAGCAGAAGGATCAGGAATTCAAGGTCACCTTCAGCTACAAAGGGAGGTCAAGGCCAGACGGAACTGCAGGAGACTATCTTAAACAGAACATGTGAAGATGATTGAAGGAGGAAATATTGTATTCTGTGCATTTTTAACTCAATTTAAAAACTGTGAAAAAGTATACACAAATGCATTCCTGTTTTAAAAACCTAACAGTTCAGACAAAAGTACGTTTCCCCTGCCAACTTCCCCAGCTGTGTGGTAGGCCGAGCATGCTTTACTTACAGCAAGGCTTCTCGGCAGCACAGCCACCCTATGACTCAAGCTTTATAATCATTCCCACGTTAAGGATGAGGAAGCAGAGCAGCTAAGAATTATGGGTCTTTTTCTACAGGCCCAGTGTCCAGAAGTACCTGAACTCAGACTTAGCTCTGCACGTACAGACCCCTCTTCCCCAGCCGACTCCGGAGTTAAGCTGATAGCCTGGCACCAAGACAGGACAGTGTGTCATAACAGAGGCTGTCCTCAAGGAGGCCTGGTGTGACTGTGAAGACACCACAAAGAAGCAGGCCTGTGTAGAATGCAAAACTAATGACACACATGTGACAGGGGAATGTTTATTTTCGTGTTCCAGTGGAGAGACAATTTGATAAGACACTGAAGATTTTAAAATGACGGACTTGCATGTATACATTTACTCATATTTCGTGTTTAGTTCTTAACTCAAATGCTAGCTCTTGGAGGAACCGTTTCCAAGCCAGTCTGGCTAAAGCGGCTCTCTGTTCCTGCTTCTCTCGCTCACACCCAGGCTTCACTATCCTTTCCCTTACCCATATTTACTGTATGTCATCTATCAGGGACAGCATCTTCTCCATCCCACTCATCCAGAATCTCCCGTGCCTGGACCAGTCCCTGGCAGCTTGTAAGTGGCTATCCCCTTTTCAGAGGACGGTGCTGCACGGTAACACAATTTAGGTGCTTCCAATATTGTTGTAAGACCCTGCTAGCCTGGGACCAGGGTCTCCTTCTTTGCTTTTTAACTTGTGTTGTGCTGACAGCATCCATTCCTCGGTTTGTTAACTGCATCACTCCAGCCTAACCTCAGTTTCCATGTGGCTTCCCTTTCAATATTTCTTTTGTGTCTCTATGCACAAATTTCCCTGGTGTGTGTGTGTGTGTGTGTAATTGTGTGTGTGCACCTGTGCATGTGTGCCTGCGAAGCAAAAAGTCAAGTTAAGTTGTTTCCATTGATCACTTTCCACCTTATCTGTCTATCTATCTATCTATCTATCTATCTATCTATCTATCTATCTATCTATTTATTTTGTGACAGGGCCTCATTTTATAGCGCTGCTGGTCTGGAACTCACTATATAAACCAGGCTGGCTCTGAACTCACAGGCATCTGCCTGCTTCTGCCTCTGGAACGCTGGGATTAAAGGTATGTGCTGCTGTTCCTGGCCCTCCCTCCTCATTTTGGCTAGGCTGGCTGATTCAAGGACCTACATATCTCTGCCTACCCACAACAGCAGGGTTATAGACACTTTCTGCTTGTGCCCATGTTTTTACATAGATGCTGAGAATCTAAACTCAGGTCCTCATGTCTATATAGTAGGCACTTGATTGACTGAGTCTCGTTCCCACCCCCAAACTTCCCTGTTATTAAAAGGGTACTAGTCATTGGATTTAGAGTTTACCATGTGCTGGCCTGAGTCTGACTTGATTTCAGTGCAGTGGTTATTTCCAGGTAGGAACATTCCCCTCATCCAGGGTTAGGTCTTTAGCCTTTGGGAGGCCACACCTCAGCTGTAACAGTAGCCATTGACCATTTACGCTGCTGTTTTCTGAGGAGTTGGTGGATAGTGTGGTGATCTCTCAAATGAGTGCAGGCACCAGCTCTGGAAGGCATGGTTCTCCCTGGAGTGTGCTGTGATCAATCCCCAGAACACCTTCATGGGACAATGTAACTAGATCCAGGTGAAGAGAAGGGGTAGCAGCCATGTTCTCAGCACAAACTTGACCCAGGGTGGGCAGGAGGAGATAAAATTTTATATGCAATAGTCTCAATAGTCTCATATAGTTAACTTATGAAAGCAATTTACTGTCATTATACACAGGGTTTAGTAGAAAAGGAGAAAAGTATACTAACATCCTCGCCACTCTAACATACTGTATGGAAGACTCAGGGGGCGGCCCTTCTGGGGAGGGAACCCGAAAGCTTTGGTGTAGAATGAACTTAGCGTCTTCAGGAACAGAGAGAACAGTGCAGATGGCAGTAATGTCCCAAAGGATATCCACGGGCCTCCCCTTGGACATTTGTGAGTGTCCTTTCCACACACAACCAAATAATTCTTCCAACAGCAACCCTCCCTTCCACACTCTCTGTAGACAGGCTAAGCCAAGTGGAACAGCACAGGCCTGGCGAGCATGGAAAGCAAAGGGGTCAGGAAGGGCAGTGCATCCTTTCCCCAAGGATTTCAGCCGTCTAACCAGAACTGGGCACTGTCTCTGGACCTGTGCTTACAATGCTGGACACTAGGGAAGGCAGAGTATTCTACAAGGGTGAGGAGCTGGACACTGGGGAAGTGCAGTATTCTACAGGGGTGAGGAGCTGGACACTGGGGAAATGCAGTGTTCTACAGGTGTGGTGGTATTGTGTTCCCCAAAATAGTGTGTGTTACCCGAAATAAACTTATCTGGGGCTAGAGAACAGAATGGCCACAATATTAAACATGAGGATAGGCAGTGGTAGCATATGCCTTTAATCCTAGCATTTCAGAGACAGAAATACCTCTGGATCTCTGAGTTCAAGGCCACATTAGAAACAGCCAGGCATGGTGACACACACCTTTAATCCCAGAAATCCAGCCTTTAATCCCAGGGAGTGACAGCAGAAAGTAGAAAGATATATAAGGTGTGAGGACCAGGAACTAAGTTAGTTAAGCATTTGGCTGGTTAAGCTTTTAGGCTTTGGAGCAGCACAGTTCAGCTGAGAGCCATTGGGATGAGGAATCAGAAGCTTGCAGTCTGAGGAAACAAGACCAGCTGAGGAACTGGTGAGGCGAGGTAGCTGTGGCTTGTTCTGCTTCTCTGATCTTCCAGCATTCACCCCAATAACTGGCCTCAGGTTTAATTTTATTAAGACTCTTTAAGATTCCTGCTACATACAGGGGTGAGGAGCTGGATACTGGGCAAGTGCAGTGTTCTGCAGGGGTGAGGAGCTGGACACTGGGGAAGTGCAGTGTTCTACAGGGGTGAGGAGCTGAGTGCTGGCAGGTAATTTCCCGATCTGTGAATTCTGTGAGTTCCTTCTGCCTCAAATTCTTGGAGACAGCTCTATATCCTTAATACACATCCTCATGTCTTTAGCTTCTGTTGACCTGGACCAACCAAAAGACAAGTGTCATGAGCAATGGGTTCTGCAGTAAATAATTGGAGAAACACTGGGTTACATTGTGTTTAACAGCCTTTATCTGTAAGACTTTCAGAAACTTTAATAAGGTTTAAATACAGTTGGCTCTTCAAAGGCACTAGAAGGAGCTAAATTTTTGTTGGTTTCCAGAGCAGTCTGAGGCCAGAATGCCAAGAAGGGAAGAGGAGGATCTGGGTATGTTGACATTCCCTTTGGTGTAAAACCTTACTGCAACAAATAACTTTGTTTAATTTACTTCTTCTTTTTTTTTAAATTTATTTATTTATTATGTATACAGAAGAGGTGCCAGATCTCATTGCAGATGGTTGTGAGCCACCATGTGGGTGCTGGGAATTGAACTCAGGACCTCTGGAAGAGCATTCAGTACTCTTAACCTCTGAGCCATCTCTCCAGCCCATAAATAACTTTTTTGAGATTTACTTTTAGTTTTAAATTATGTGTATGTTTGTGTGGGCGTGCACATGAATGCAGGTGCAAATGAGGCCATCCCTTGGAGCTGGAGTTATATGAACTTGGTGAGCCTGTTGTGGGTGCTGGTAACTGAACTACGGTCTTCTGCACAAGTTGTAAATGCTCTTAACCAAGGGGCCATTTCTACGACCCCTTGCAGCAAGTAATTTTACCCAGAGGGAGGAGGGAGAGAAGGGAGGTGGGGAGGTTCAAGAAAGAGAATGCCATCATCTTTTGATTGTTCATTGGGCTGAGCATTTCAGTTCTCCAAAGAGAAGGAAATTACTCCAGATCAAGCCTGTACTGCGGTCACCTCTGTCTCACCATCTGGTCATTGCCATGATCTCTTGTATGGGCACCTACAATGTGTGCCATCCACAAGGTGACTGTCTGAACCTAGGGATCCACGCTCCTCTTGGTCTGATAGTTCAGACATGGCTACCGGGAAGCTGTAGGCTGCACTGATTCCCAAGCACCTCAGAGCCTGCTTCCTCTTTCTTTTTCCACTCACGGGTTACTTGCCTTCTTTGGGTGCACCAAGAGAGAGCAAATGACTTGTGAGTGAAGATGGTTAGGCTCCTGGAAGCTCTGAGTGCCAGGAATGGTGATCCAGACTGACTGACTCCCCTTTAGAAAGGGTGTCGAAAGTGGTGCTGAGGATGAGGGGTACAGGACGGTCCCAAGTTCAGCCTGGCTGAGCTGGAGGCTGAGTCCAGGCTTAACAGATAGCTTAAGAGAGCGGCATCGCAGACTCTAAAGACCAGCTGGAGGAGCCAGACTCAGAGTTAGGTCCACCTTGGTGATGACCTGGTTTGTGAAGGGTCTGGAATACCCAGTGAAAAGTCCAGATAATACTGTGCTTAAGGAACAGGTTTTAGGTAATGTTTAGCCAGTTGGGCCCATTTTGTAGAGCAGCATCTAGCCCATCCCAAATGGCAGCTGCACCCCTACTGTTGACATCTATGACAAACTTTGGGATCCCAGGGTGCCCTCAAAGCCAAATCAAGATGATCACGCCCCTTTCACCTGGGCCCGCCCCTGGTGGCGGAGACTTCCGGATTTCCCACGTTGCTACAGCTCCACCCAGCTGGCCTTATTCCCAGACTCGGCAGTCTAGGGCCCCGGAGAACCCGAGCTCCAGCGGAGCGCGCAGAGCGTCTGGCAGAGCAGGAGCGGCGCGCAGCGGAGTCCTCCTGCGGTGGGGACAGATGTGCCCAAGCTTAGGAGTGCTCCAACCTGAGCTGGGGTGAAGCTTCTGGAGAGGGCAAGCCGTCGTCTGAGAGATGCCGGCGGAGGAGCCCTGCTCCCCAAGGGCTCCCCGCAACCCCGACGCCCGGCAGAGAGGTCCGCGCGCACGGAACCCCGAGCTGCGCCTGTCGGGCCAGCTGCTGCCCGAGCTCTACGGCTTCGTGGCGCGCGTGCTCTTCTACCTGGCGCCAGTCTACCTGGCAGGCTACCTGGGGCTCAGCGTCACCTGGCTGCTGCTTGGCGCCCTGCTCTGGATGTGGTGGCGCCGGAACCGCCGCGGGAAGCTGGGGCGCCTGGAGGCCGCCTTCGAATTCCTAGAACACGAGCGCGAGTTCATCAGCCGCGAGCTGCGGGGTCAGCACCTGCCGGCCTGGGTGAGCCGGGTCGGGTGGAGGGCTGTGGGCTTCGGAGTGGGAGCTGCCGGGGGCGGGGGGTACACCCGAGCTTCATGTGAGGGCTCGGCGGCATCAGAGAAGAGTCAGGGGCGGGCCACACCCAGGAGTGAAAAACAGGGCGTCCAGGACTCCGCAAAGTTACTGGGAAACAGAAGGCGCTTCTTCCAGTCGCTTGTTGATTTAAAGAACTAGCGCAGGGCGTGACACATAGATGATCACACACAGCAGCCATAAGAGCAGCTGGCTCTGGTCCTCTTCAGCTGAGGGCTGGCAGGAATGTTCCGCTAGGCTGGAGGTGACTGGCCCGGATGCAGCATGGACCACTGGCCCTCCCTCCCTATGCCATGGGGATGCGCGGGCCTTGTGTACACTCCAGGGACAAACCTGCCTCCTGGTGGCTGCTGGCCTGGCTATGGTTTCTCAAATGCATCTGGTCCTGAGAACCACCTGGTTCACTTAAAAACAAGTTCTGTACCCGCAGCTTAACTCCTCGAGTGGGGCCAACGGACATTGGGCAATCCTTAGGCTTGGAAAGGAGTCCATTTCCAAGGGTTGTTGTATGACAGATCTGCCTCTTTGGGTGCTGGGGGCTTCTGCTCCTCAGATTGCTTTCCTGTAGCTCAGGCTCACAGGAGAGCTGTGCAGAGGTCCCCAGACTCCTTCCTCGCTTCCTCTGGCTTTCATGTTTTGCATGTGGCCTTGTACCTGCCTGAGATAGTGACCTCTAAAATGGGGTTTGAGAAGAAAATGTTGGAATGGTCCATTGATACTCATTTGAAAATCAAGTCTTGCTATAGGTGGTTTGCCAAAGTCACCATAGTTAAGTGCCACAGACGTGGTGGCCTGAACAACAGAAACGTAGTGTCTCATAGTCTGTAGGCAGTGAGTTCAAGATGAAGCCATATCTGCAGGGTCCATTTCCTCTGTGACTACTGCTCCCTTCTCTGCTTTCGGGTGGCTTCTGTCTTCATAGGCTTCTCCCTCCATGTACCTGTGTCCAAGTGTTTCTTTTTCATACAAGGACAGCAATCATGGCATTCAAGTCCATTCTAATGACCTTATTTTAATTTAATTAGATCTGTCAAGGCTTTCTCTAAATGCAGTCACATTCTGAGGTCCTGGGGGACAGAACATGCAAATTTTGGGAGAGGAGGTTCAATTTATCCCCTAGCATTAATATGCGGATCAGCACCAAGGCTTTGTACGTAGGAATAAATAAATGTATTTGGGTTGAAGGGGCCAAATGCTTGCTGATAAGGGTACACACTGTGAAACTTCAGTATGTTCCTAGTTTAGAAGCCATCGGAACAGGTCTGATCTAGTTGTCCATGGGGCGTACAGAGGAAGATGATGGTGTCTTCGAGATGCCAGTCTCAGGAGATTGGCACATGATAGGAAATTATTATGGTGGTCCTGGGTAAGTCAAAAGCAAAAGCCTGAATAGTTTCATCAGGAGGTCAGAGGCCTGAAGTGGACACTTTACTGACTCTCACATCAGGCTGTCCCTAGACCACAGCCTCCTGTCTTCTAGTGGGTCTTGGAAAAGGTCTGACCTCAGCCTGGGTTTTCTAGACTCCCTTGGCTGGTGTGGCTGGCTGACTTTGAGAACCAGATCCTAGGCAAGCTTTGGGATTGTGGTGGTTGGGCTCTGCAGGCCTAGAGAGGCTTGTGAACACAGCCTAGAGGGATGGACTGGGCGCTCTGAGGAGCAGTGTGTGCATGGCCTGTCTAAGGTGTGTGGTCAGAGTTGATGGGCAGGGCTGAGAGGGGGCAGGCATGAGGGAGACAGGGTCAGATTCTGAAGGCTGTAACCCTTGTAAGGTGCCTGCCAAAGGGCTTGAAAGACACCGCAGAAAGGAGGAAGGAATAAGCCGGGGATAGAGAACCCACCTGGGGAAATTACTTGAACCTAGCTGTAGTGGGCACAGCAGGAGGTGATGAGGAGAGGACCTATAGCTGTTTGTGGCCTCTAGAGTGAGGGAGGAGCTAGGGGTCCAGGGTGCTTTCTGACTTAGAGAGCTGGGAGGTCATCACCATGCCTGGGGGGCCTGGGAAACAAGGCTAAAGAGCTTACTTTCCCATGAACACCTGGGAAGGATGCACAGCCTGATGCAAATGTGGCCCTTTGACCAGCCTCAAGGAGGACGAGGTGGGAAAGCTGGGGCCCATGTGGTTGAATATTCTGCTCACTTCCTCTTTTTCTACCTCAGAATAGGAACACATACTATTTACAAACCCAAGGAGTGAGGGAGCCCTGTCTGCCGTGTGGAGGGTAACATAAAAACAAGCAGAAAACCCTTCACACTATTGGCTTAACCCTGGAAGCTCTGTCTCCATGTGTTGGTTGTAATGAGTTAAATGTTTGAAAACCCCAAGTCCAGACCCAGGCACACCTGTAAGAGTCTGAACACTCTAGAAATAGAGACAAGATGATCAGGATCTTAAGGTGAGCCTTAACTACATAGCAAGTTTGAGGCCCAATCTCAACAAAACTACCAAAATAAAGCACTTGTTCTGTCCAATCACGAGTGGGTATTTAGTATAAGTTGTTGCCTTATGATCCTTAGTTTGCTGAGCCTCCTGAGGACCTTTGCCCAATGTTAAACTAACGAACAAGTGTCCCTGTAGGAAATGTATCTTTTGGGAAATGGTTGACGGCAGAGAGCGGAGCAAAGGGGAGGGGTGTATAGAGAACCTCAGGGAAACCTCATCTTGCCAGGCTCTTGCTGGGCCTGCCCTGTGGATCTGGGGCTCCCAGCTTCAGTGCCACAGTGAGTAGTCATCCAATGGCCTTCAGAGCTGGGCCTTCTCGCTCTGTCCTCAAGACTCTCCATGGGGTCAGCATCCGCTGCTGCCCTGCCCCAGTCACCCAGGCATAGGAGTGGGCCTTCACTGGTCCCCCCATTTCCAGGGCATTCACTCGGCCATTCATGGGCCTTATTTATCATGTATTTACTTTGGCTCTGCTTTGGTAAAGAGTGAAGTCTGGTGAACGCCTCCCCTGGCTCCCAGTGTGATGAGGTGTGTGAGGGATGAGAGCCGGTTGGTAGGCAAATAGCCTGAGGCAGGGGAGAGAGTGGAAAGAGCTGTGGGAAACATTGGCAGTTTGTCTGTCTGTGGTTCTTGGTCTAGCCCAGCTTGTTACTGCCAGCTGATTGCTATCAGCTGGCAGCCTTGTTGGGGACAGTTAACCCTTGTGGAACTGCTGGCAGGTTGGTGCCGGTGGGAAGAGGTAGAAGGTGGAGACTTGGAGGTCTGTGAGCACTCATCAGGGTACACCTGTCTTAGGGCTTCTGAACCTCTGAAAATAATGAACCTGTAGGATATGCCTATCTGGAGATGCCTTTTAGCCACGAACCAACCCTAAGTCGGCTTGTCTCCACTTTCACTCCCCCTACCCCCCCAGGACCTATTCCTTATTCTTTCTTACCTTACCCTCCATGTGACTGGGGATGCCAACGCAAGAGCCAGGGAAGATGACCCACCCACTCAAAGTGATGGATGTGTGGAGGCACCAGCAGCATCGCTGGATTGTCCCTTGTTGGCATCCCTGCTGGCCAGTCAGACAGACAACTAGGGCCTGAGTGCTGCTTTTTCCTGGGGCTGACCATCAGGAGCATCGAGTCGTCCCCCTCCCCAGGACCTACCCCTCCCTGTCTGTCCTCACTGATAGTTCTGTTAATGAGGGGAAGTCAATGCAGTGAGCCTGGACACTCTCAAATGAGCCTGCAAAGCTTGATGTTGCAGCCAGTGCCATGGAAGCAGTTGGGGGCCATGTGGAACCAGGGGGCTGTCCACAGCCCTAAGAAGTCATACAAGTCATTTGGAGTTGGGCCTGTCCTCAGGAGAGAAGAGGAGGCAGGGCAAAGCCATGTCCTTTGTGTCTCTGTTCCATGTCTTAGTGATGCTTCATGGGCTTACCATGTCCTAGGCCGGGATTGGGCAATAAATGTGACAGCGTGTGGGTGTCCTTTTCCTCCAAGCCCAGCACAGGGATTTTAGGTATCTGTGTGTTCATCCTCTACTCAGTCAGCAGACATTTATAGAGGGCTTGTAATGTGGAGGCCCAGTTCTGCAGGATGAGCCACAGATGTAAGTGTGCTGGTCTCTGCCTTTGAGGAACCATCACTCAGAGTGGGGACGTAGGCCCATGGGAACAATCTATTCTAAGACAAATCAGAAGCCCAAAGTTCTGAGCAGTCTGGGGGAGGGATCTAGAGCAGGTGGGGAATGGCCTAGAAAACCTTCCTCGAAGAGGCACTGTGGAATAGAGTTGAGGACTGTGGTGAGTGTGGGGGACCCTGGGCCCAAAGCTTCCCACAGGTTTGGTCATTTAAGATGCAGATTCTAAGACAGTATTTCACAAAATTCAAATCCACTTGAGATTGCCCGTGGCTTCATTTAGAAGTCTTGACTCATGCTTGGACACGAGTGTCTGTGGTAACTTCTCCTGCAAGCAGGTGCCCAAAGACCTAAGTGACAAGGAGGTCACATGGTAGATGCAGATTCGTGTCGTGGGTGGGAAGAGCCCAGGCCCTCTCCTGTTGCAGGCCCATCCCCACTGGACTGAGAGGAAGGGAAGCTGATTGCTAACTTCCTCAGGCTCCTGTTGCAGCCCCTCAGAAGCAGAGGTGGCACTTCTGTGGAATGTCCCTGGTGACTTAGGGAAGTATGAGCTTCCTCGTGAAGAATTGTGAGGGTCACAATCCTGCTGTATTGGTGAACAGGGTTTGAGGACCCACACCTACCTTTCTGTGGTAGTTTTATCACTGTGACAAACACCTTAGGAAACAATTTTTAGCGGAAGGTTTTATTTTGTCTCACTAACTCAGTGGTTTCTGGCCCAAGTTGGCTGGATCCATGAAATTCAGGCTAAAGGTTAGGCAGTATATCTTGGCAGTGGGAGCATGTGGCCTAGGCTACTCACACTGAGAGGAAGGGTGGGACAATACACATCCTTCAAAGTATGCCTCCAGTGATCTGCTTCCTCCAGCCAGGCCCCGCCTCCCAATGCTTCCATCATCTCCTAGTAATGCCGCTGAGCTATGAATCTATCAGGGATTAGTCCATTCCTGATGTCAGAGCCCATATGATCCGGTCACTTCCTCAAAGCCCCGCCTCTGAACCCTGCTGCCCTGGAGACTAAGGCCGCCAGCACATGGGCCTACTCAGGGACACTTCATATCTAAACCATGGTATGTTCATCTTTACCTCCCCCTGCACACACAGTGCCTCCTCCCAGCTGAGCCCCAGGGATTTCTAATCTCTGGGAACCTAGAACTTCAGTACAGAGCTGCTCACAGGTACGAGAAATACTAACTTTTTCCTCCTCCTCCTCCTCCTCCTCCTCCTCCTCCTCCTCCTCCTCCTCCTCCTCAGTAAGTATTGAGGCAGGATTAAAGATATGTCTGGTTGCCCCCCCCCTCCGCAGACTCCCATAGGACTTGCTATAGGGACAAAGCAACATTTTTGACACACCCTGTACTCCAACTGAGGATATGAGATTTGGCCCTCCAGTCTCACAGGGACCCAGGGTCCAGGTCTCACACACACTATCTCTGCACCACGCCAGGGCCACTCCTGCCCAGAAAGCCTATGTGACATGTGTCCTTGAAACCCAGGAACTTCTCTGGACCATTTCAGAATCCCATAATCCCCCACCCACCCCTTTGTACATGTTTATTTTTAATAAAAAAAAATCCCCTTCAAAATTTTAATTGTCTTCAGGTTTTTAAGGTTCGACTATGTTGTGGCCTTTTCTTTATGTGTGTCATTCAACTTTGTCCTGTCCTTTGCCCCTCTCTGCCCTCCCGTGGGGCCCCTGCTCCCCTCTCACTGGTCCCCTTACTTCCCAGCACCCTGCTTCCGTGTCCTTGTGTTCTGTTATCCCCCTTTTCCTCCACTCCATTAAGATCTCTGCCCCGCCCCCATGGTCCCCTTTCTGGTTTCATGACCACACATACCAATACATACATTTACATATACCCTGTGTGTAATTTTAAATCTAGATTACACATGTGAAAGAAGCTGTGGTATTTGGTTCATTTCACTTAACATAATGTTTTCCTGTAAATGTCTTGATTTTATCTTTCTTTATGGCTGCATATTCACATATGTACCATGCTTTCTTTATCTGTTCTTCTGGCAAGTTCTATTTCCTGGCCATTGTGAACACTGCAACAATAAACATAGATGGGCAAGTATTACTGTGGTCTGCCAACTTAGAGTCCTTCTGGTGTAGACCCGGGAGAGGTTCTAGCTGCCGCTCATGGTAGTTTTGGTTTTAGTTTTTCCTAAGAAACCTCCCCACTGATTTACATAGTAGCTGCACAAGTTTACCCTCCCACAGGCGGTGAATAAGTTTCCTCTTTCCCCACATCCTCATGTGCCAGCGTTTGTCACTGTCTTGATGATAGCTACTCCACTGAGTAGCATGCAGTGGAACCTAGAAGTAATTTTAATTTGTCTTTCCCAATGGCTAAGGATGTTGCACGCTTTTTCAAGTAGTCACTCACTATTTGTTTTTCTTTTGTGTTTACTTTTTAATATTTTAATACTGGTTATAAACTAGTTAAAAAATCTGGCTTTCTTAGCTAGGAAAGCAAATGTATGTGGAGGTACAAAAGATATACTTAGAAAACACACAGGTCTTCCACTCAGATACATGATTCTACTTGAGTACCCTAATGTGCACGGATGGTATGTGAAAGCTAAAAGCAAAACAAAGTTGTACCTTTCCTTATTTTTAAATATTCTTTTAAAAGAAGATGTATTTTTATTTGATGTGTCTGAGTGTTTGCTTGCATGTATATATGTGTATCATGTGCATGCCTGGTGCCCTTGGAGACCAGTAGAGTGTGACAGGTTCCCTGGAACTAGAGTTACAGTGGTTCAGAGCCACCATGTGGGTGCTGAGGATCAAACTTGGGCTCTCTACAAGAGCAGTTCGCTCAACCGCTGAGTCACACTCTCCAGCACCATTAATTTTTTTATAGTCTGAGCCTTTTACAAACACTCTCTAAGAACACTGGTAGTAACTATGCCTTCCATGGTATGACTTTACGCTAAGTTCGTTAACCATTTCTTTAACATTGATGGTGTGTTTTCATGTCGCCGTTCCCCACCCCTATCCCCCCATATGGCCAGCTAAGGTTCCTAGGACTGCCTGGAATTTTTCCCTGTGACCTGCGGTCTCAGTCTCCCACCTGCAGGCCCAGCTCATTTACCCTCAGGTCCGGCTTCTGGGGCTCAGGCTCCCTCGGTGTGCTCCCACCACCTCGCTCCCACACTGATTGGCACCTTCCAGAGTGTGTCTGACTGTCCTCCAGACTGAATCTCTTTTAAGGCAAGGCTGCTGCTGCTCCTCTGTTTCCTCAGCTCCTGGCTCAGGGCTTCTCTTCCCCGTCCAATTCCTCCTTTGTCCCTACCCAACTCCACACCCCCTCTTGAATTCATAACCTCTTTGTCTATATGTATTTGATTCACACACACACAGACACACACAGACACACACACACACACACACACACACACATACTCACATACTCTAATGGGTCCAGTTAGTGTTGCCCTTATTTGCATGGGTTTAAGTCTGATCCCTTAGGACTGGGGCCTCATTCTTGAGAGGAAAGAAAAGAAAGAAAAGAAAAAAAGAACAAAACAACTTGTTCCCCCTCCCTTGGCAGCCATTGGCTGCCTCTAGCTTGCTGTCTATGGTTGGGGACTTTTCTTGTATCCATGTTGGCTCTTTGCAGGTCTTGTGCAGGCAGCCATATTGCTGGCAGGCGTGGGAACAACATCCCTGCAGTGGTTCTCAACCCTCCTAATGCTGAGACCCTTAATACAGCTCCTCATGTTGTACTGACTCCCAACCATACAATATTTTCATCGCTACTTCATAACTGTAATTTTGCTACTGTTAAGAATCATAATGTAAATGTCTGTGTTTTCTAATGGTCTTAGGTGACCCCTGTGAGAGGGTCATTCAGTGCCCCCCAAAGGGGTCACGACCCACAGGTTGAGAACTACTGCACTAGAGCATGCCAATATCCCTGAAGAAAATTAACCCTGCCTGCTCTAGCAGCTTTCAGCATCCAATGGCTCCTCAGCTAGGGGTAGGATTCATGACCGCCTTACCCATCCGTGCCAGCTTTGACCAGCTTGATCTTGTGCGGGTCTTGTTCAGGCCACCACAGGGGCTGTGCGTTTTGAGTGCGCTGTTGCTGCCATGTTCAAGAGACACTGTTTTGCAGCAGCTCTCCCTGCTGGACTCTTACAGTCCTTTTGCCCTTCTTCTGTGGTGTTCTCTGAACCCTGAGGATAAGAGGGTATGACGTGGATGCCCCATTTAAGGCTGAGCATTCCAACAACACTTACTCTCTGCACTTGGACAGTTGTGGGTCTGTGTAGAAACCACTGCCCACTGCAAGAAGTTCCTCTGATGAGGGCTGAGAATTGTGCTAAGCTCTGGGTATAAAGATAAGTTTGTAGAAGGCAGTTTGATACTGTGTCCATTTAAAACTTAAGCACATTTTAAAAGGACTTTATCCACTTCATTGTTGCCTCATCAGCCTCAGTGACTATTATTTTGGGGTCTTTATTAGTCTAATGAGCAAGGAGATAATATTTTTTAACCTCTAGGTATTATCAAACCTGTCTAGATCGTAGACCTTCCTAGCAACTCACACTATCACTGAGGTCTCCTGGGAAAGCTGCTCTGGGGCTGGGGGATGGCCCAGTAGGTAAAGGGCTTGCCACGCAAGCATGAGAACCTGAACTCAGAGCCTCAGCACCCAAGTGAAACTGAGGGTGGCAGCACATACAGCTGTCACCCCAGTGCTGGGGTGGAGCAGGTAGAGCCCTGGAGCTTACTGGGAAGTCAAATGGTCAACCCTAGGTTGAGTGAGAAGCCTTGTCTCAAAAAATAAAGTGGGGGCTGGAGAGATGGCTCAGTGGTTAAGAGTGCTTACCGCCCTTGCAGAGGAGCCTGGTTTGGTGACCAGCACCCACATGGCAGCTCACAACCATCTGCCACTCTAGTTCCAGGGCACTCAAGGCTGCTTCTGAGCTCCACGGGTGTCTGCATGCACGCTCTGCACATTTATGTGTTCAGGCACATACACATACATATACATATAAATACTAAAAAAACCCAAAAGTTTAAAAAGGTGGGGAAGACACCCAGTGTTAACCTCTGGTCCCCACACACATGCACACACACCTGCACACACATAACATGTACACATCTCGTATGAGAAAACCTGCTTTGGGAACAGCTCCGAGCCCTAATCCTTAGCAAGCTGCTGGGCATCTGGCCATTGATGGCCACTATTGGAGTTCCAGCTGATCAATCTTTCTGTTGTTGGGCCTGGCTGGTTTAGACCAGTTTGCTAGCTGGGTGTGTTATTAAGATCCTGTGGATTACAGGATAGTGCCAGACAGGTTGGCAGAGCAATTATTTCTCTGAAAGCATGTTTAGCAGGGTAATTTAAAGCAGAAAGGGGCAATTTAAAAGTAGTTGTCAGCCAGGTGTGTCACACACCTGTAATCTCAGGACTCAGGGGTGGGGGGGCGGTGAGGCAGGAGGGCAGAGAGTTTGAGTCCAGCCTGAACTTCCTTAGTGAGATCTGTCTCAAAACAAAAAGTTAAAATGGAAGTAGTTTTCATGGCTAAATATTTGCCTCCTAACAAAAAGGGGGAGGCTGTGCTTCCTCGTGAGAAAAATTAGTAAAATAAAGGATTGCTTTCCTAGGAAGGCCACTGGATCACCCCTGCGGTGTGGTCTCTGGTCCCAGATGGGGCAGCCTGAGGGCCAGTAGCCAACCTTTGTAGGACATCTCTGTACAGTACCCAAAATGTGTGGGTCTTGTCTCATCTGAGCATGAGATGGGCGTAGCAGCAGCATCAGTTTGAGCTAGCAGAGGGGTGTGTGTGTGTGTGTGTGTGTGTGTGTGTGTGTGTGTGTGTATGCATTTTAGAGCAAGGAAGATCAATGGGGCTTGTGTGTGTGTGTGTGTGTGTGTGTGTGTGTGTGTGTGTGTACAGGAAAGCCCTTTAAGTGATGGCTCCTCCAGCACTCTGCCTCCTCCAGAGAGGGTGCAGTGGCCCAAAGCTCCATAGTGACACACACCCTCAAACCCAGACCCTGCAGTATGTCTGGTGGCATTTAACTGTCACTCTGGGCTCTGTTTCCTTACTGCTTTGGAACCACTGTTCCTAAAGACTTTAGTAGGTAGATTTCAGACATCTCCACCTAACGATGGACACAGTGTCTTAGGTGGGCTCTGTCTGCTTGAGGATTTGACTTGAACCTCAGCTTGCTAACTTAGTTTCTCTCCTTCGGCTCCCGTTTCCTCTAGTCCCTGGCCAAGTTGTCATTGGTAAAAATACCAGCCTATGGTCAGACATATGCTACCAGGCTTGATGACATGAAATTGATTCCCAGGACCCCTATGGTGCAAAGAGAGAACTGACTCCCTCAAGTTGTCCTGTGACCTTCTGACTTCCGCATGCACCCCAGGAGTGGTCCTGGTAGTTGGGCCATGTGGCAGGGCTGTTCCTGGGACCTCTTGCCTGAGGTGCATCAATGAGGATAGTGCACAAATTTCTCTGGGAATGAAGCAGGCCAGCACCCTGGCCCACTTAGAAGTAGGTTCACTTCCATATCCCTGGATCAGAAATGAACAGACTCCCCCGTGTGAGAAACCCATGGCTGAGGATCAGGGCCAGAGCCTGCTCCTCTAAGCTCTTGGCCACACTTTCCATTAGTTCTTTCTGGTGGGGTATCCCCCCTTTCATGTGGAGGGGCAGCCCCAGAGCCAAGCAAAATGACAGCATTAATATTCCAGGGTTTACCTTCCAGCTCTTCCTGGAAGAGCCCTTGTAAACGAACTGAGGCCCAGAGGATCAGCTCTCAGTGACAGCAGTGTCACCCAGGAGAGCTGGAGACCCAGGCAGTGACTATGGAGCCATGGCCAGAGGCAGCAGAGGAGCTTCCTCCTGAGGCCCAAGGAGACTCTCCCACAACCCCAATCAGGAGAGCCCTGCCTCCTCATTCTTTCCTACCTTTCACCAAGATCAGCGCCATGGCAGGGGGACTCTTGGTAAAGGTGCTGTGGTTTGCCTTCTGGAATCAGAATTCCTGAGGGCTCAACAGAGACCCCCAGCTTAAGGAGCTTCCCGGGAAATTTCCTGTTTTGATTTTTATATACATGTTTGAGAACATTTCCAGAATGATCCAAGAGACTCAGCTTCCTGGAGCATTGGTGCAGAAGTTCGGTGACTTTAGGACTCTCCGGTGTTGAGTCGCCATCTTCCTTTTCTGCTCTCTGCTCCTCGGTAAGAAAAGACAAAATGGAGGCTCCCATTGGGTCCCTTTGCCAAGCCTCACTATGTGGCACCTCCATTGGGCAGGGTTTCCTATGGCCCTCGTAGGCTCTGAGCTAGCCTATAACTGTGTGTGTCTGGGGCACAGATCTCTCAGCCAATGGGCAGAGCCAGGAACACAACCACCAACTGTGTCTCCTCCTCTGAGAGAACTGTGTGCTGTGCCCTCTAT